>NC_090657.1:11899858-12089858 GCF_040937935.1 Hyperolius riggenbachi | reverse complement strand
CTTTGCTAGCTGCGTGCATGTCTCGACCGCCGCCGATTCGCCGCTACCTGCCGCGCCCCCCCCCCCTTCAGACCCCTGGCCAATCAGTGCAAGGCAGCACTGAGAGGTGGATCGGGATTCCCTCTGATGTCCCGACGTCCATGACGTCATCCCACCCGGTCGCCATGGCGACTGGGGAAGCCCAGCAGGAAATCCCGTTCTGAACGGGATTTCCTGCTTACTCTGATCGCCAAAGGCGTACTTAAATGAATGTGTCATTGAGCAAAAACAATAAAACAGTTAAAATTTAAAAAGTAGATTTAAACATTAAATAAAACTGTGGAATATCTTTAAAAGCCATGTTTAGGTGAAGGAAGATAGATACAATCGTTTATTAGTTTATTTTCACTTCGGGTGTCCTTTTAAAGAGAACCTGAACGGAAAATAAACATAGTCATACTTGCCTCCCACGTAGTCTGCTTATCAATCTCTCTCTCTCCTCTCCTGTGTCCCGTTTGTCCGCTATGAATGATGGAATTCTCTGTTCTCCATTTTGAAAATGGCCATTACCCCATAACAGCTTCCTGGTCAGCACACTGTTACACTGTAATACCGCCCACTTGAGCCATAGGGAAACATGGACATTACCTTGCACATTCAATTGTAATTGACAGCCGCTGATATATAACTGACAGCAACGGGTTTATTTCAGTTCTGACAAAATATTGTCAAAACTGGGAGGGATCACTGTAAGAAGAAAATTGTGAGCTTCTGAGAGGAACTGACGGTGAGGTTAGTATGTAATATTCATTTGCAGCTACATCATGTGTTTATTTTAAATAATTTTACTGAGTTCAGGTTCCCTTTAAATAACAATGAGGAGAAATAAACACAAAAGAAAGAAAGAGAGAAGAAAAGCAAGAAGGCAGCGAGAAGATAAATGAGTGTGGTCCACTCATATATTATTGATGGTTGGGTATCAATTCACATTGAGTCAAGTTAAACCAAACTAAATGATCCCAGCTGCAATAGAATACCTCAAAAAGACCTCTAGTCCTGATACAGGACAACCCTCCCATACTTTATTGAAAAAGCCCCAATTGCCCTGCAATCTGGCCGTAAGCTTCTGCATTTTATAAATAAACTGCACTCTGGCAAGGACTTCCTTGATGTCTGAGGGTTGCGTATCCTTCCAGTGCTTGGCAATCAAACCCCAAGCTGCAGTCAAATAATGGCTGATGACACTCTGTACATGCGCCTTAACCTTAGGCAAAGGAAGAGTGAGCAACCAACCCCAAGGATCCTTGGGCACAGTTATGCTCATATCGCCGTTGATCAATTGAAGAACTTTATCCAAACAGGACTTGATGTTAGGTCAGAACCAGAAAATTTGCTGTATGGATGCAGTTTGACTACATTGGGGTTGTTTCACTTACCAAAATAGCGAGACTAACCTCCTGTTACTCGTGCCATTTCATCAGCATAAGTGCCTGCACGCTATAAGCGCTAGTGGGCGTGTAGCGTGCGTAATTGCCTTCAGTCACAGGAGCGTACGCTATGCTGCGGGTAGCAGGGCTGTGGAGTCGGTACAAAAATACTCCGACCCCTCAGTTTATGAAACCACCGACTCCTGCTACCCAAAATGGCTCCGGCTCCTCGCCTCCGACTCCTTAGTCTAATACCGTATATTCCGGTGTATAAGACTGGGCATATAAGACGACCCCCCAACCTTTCCAGTTAAATATACAGTTTGGGATATACTTGCCATATAAGACTACCCCTCTTCCAACACACCTAATAAAAAAAAAAAAAAAAACATCATATACTGGTGCTATGTATGAACAGATACTGGTGCAGTACTGTATGTGGTACCCAGTATATAACAGTATATAGACGATTGACTGGTTGGATTGGTCAACTCTCCCTAAGTGGATTGGCCAACTCTCCCTGTTTATCAGAGTGGTATGGAAGAATAGATGGCGCTGTGCCCATAAAACATGACTCTTTCACACCTCTGGCCCCGCCCTTGTATCCTGTTTACCTCCTTCTCTGCCTCTCAGATCTCACACATGTGCGCCTGCACCGCTTCACTACACTCCTCAGCAGCGAGATCTGAGAGGTGGTAACAGGATAGGATCTCACACATGTGCACCTGCGCCGCTTCACTACAGTCCTCAGCAGCGAGATCTGAGAGGCGGTAACAGGATAGGATTTCACACATGTGTGCCTGCGCCGCTTCACTACAGTCCTCAGCAGCAAGGTCTGAGAGGCGGTAACAGGATAGGATCTCACACATGTGCGCCTGCACCTCTTCACTACAGTCCTCAGCAGCGAGATCTGAGAGGCGGTAACAGGATAGAATCTCACACATGTGCACCTGCGCCGCTTCACTACAGTCCTCAGCAGCGAGATCTGAGAGGTGGTAACAGGATAGGATCTCACACATGTGCACCTGCACCGCTTCACTACAGTCCTCAGCAGCGAGATCTGAGAGGCGGTAACAGGATAGGATCTCACACATGTGCGCCTGCACCGCTTCACTACAGTCCTCAGCAGCGAGATCTGAGAGGCGGTAACAGGATAGGATCTCACACATGTGCACCTGCACCGCGTCACTACAGTCCTCAGCAGCGAGATCTGAGAGGCGGTAACAGGATAGGATCTCACACATGTGCACCTGCGCCTCCTCACTACAGTCCTCAGCTGCCAGATCCGAGAGGCGGTAACAGGATAGGATCTCACACGTGCGCCTGCGCCGCTTCACTACAGTCCTCAGCAGCGAGATCTGAGAGGCCGTAACAGGATAGGATCTCACACATGTGCGCCTGCGCCGCTTCACTACAGTCCTCAGCAGCGAGATCTGAGAGGCAGTAGCAGGATAAGATCTCACACATGTGCGCCTGCACCGCTTCACTACAGTCCTCAGCAGCGAGATCTGAGAGGTGGTAACAGGATAGGATCTCACACATGTGCGCCTGTGCCGCTTCACTACAGTCCTCAGCAGCGAGATCTGAGAGGCGGTAGCAGGATAGGATCTCACACATGTGCGCCTGCACCGCTTCAATACAGTCCTCAGCAGTGAGATCTGAGAGGCAGTAACAGGATAGGATCTCACACATGTGCGCCTGCGCCGCTTCACTACAGTCCTCTGCAGCGAGATCTGAGAGGCGGTAACAGGAGAGGATCTCACACATGTGCGCCTGCACCGCTTCACTACAGTCCTCAGCAGCGAGATCTGAGAGGTGGTAACAGGATAGGATCTCACACATGTGCGCCTGCACCGCTTCACTACAGTCCTCAGCAGCGAGATCTGAGAGGTGGTAACAGGACAGGATCTCACACATGTGCGCCTGCGCCGCTTCACTACAGTCCTCAGCAGCGAGATCTGAGAGGCGGTAACAGGATAGGATCTCACACATGTGCGCCTGCGCCGCTTCACTACAGTCCTCAGCAGCGAGATCTGAGAGGTGGTAACAGGATAGGATCTCACACATGTGCGCCTGCACCGCTTCACTACAGTCCTCAGCAGCGAGATCTGAGAGGTGGTAACAGGACAGGATCTCACACATGTGCGCCTGCGCCGCTTCACTACAGTCCTCTGCAGCGAGATCTGAAAGGCGGTAACAGGATAGGATCTCACACATGTGCGCCTGCGCCTCTTCACTACAGTCCTCTGCAGCGAGATCTGAGAGGCGGTAGCAGGATAGGATCTCACACATGTGCGCCTGCACCGCTTCAATACAGTCCTCAGCAGTGAGATCTGAGAGGCGGTAACAGGATAGGATCTCACACATGTGCGCCTGCGCCGCTTCACTACAGTCCTCAGCAGTGAGATCTGAGAGATGGTAACAGGATAGGATCTCACACATGTGCGCCTGCACCGCTTCACTACAGTCCTCAGCAGCGAGATCTGAGAGGCGGTAACAGGATAGGATCTCACACATGTGCGCCTGCACCGCTTCACTACAGTCCTCAGCAGCGAGATCTGAGAGGCGGTAACAGGATAGGATCTCACACATGTGCGCCTGCACCGCTTCACTACAGTCCTCAGCAGCGAGATCTGAGAGGTGGTAACAGGACAGGATCTCACACATGTGCGCCTGCGCCGCTTCACTACAGTCCTCAGCAGCGAGATCTGAGAGGCGGTAACAGGATAGGATCTCACACATGTGCGCCTGCACCGCTTCACTACAGTCCTCAGCAGCGAGATCTGAGAGGCGGTAACAGGATAGGATCTCACACATGTGCGCCTGCACCGCTTCACTACAGTCCTCAGCAGCGAGATCTGAGAGGTGGTAACAGGACAGGATCTCACACATGTGCGCCTGCGCCGCTTCACTACAGTCCTCAGCAGCGAGATCTGAGAGGCGGTAACAGGATAGGATCTCACACATGTGCGCCTGCACCGCTTCACTACAGTCCTCAGCAGCGAGATCTGAGAGGCGATAACAGGATAGGATCTCACACATGTGCGCCTGCACCGCTTCACTACAGTCCTCAGCAGCGAGATCTGAGAGGTGGTAACAGGACAGGATCTCACACATGTGCGCCTGCACCGCTTCAATACAATCCTCAGCAGTGAGATCTGAGAGGCGGTAACAGGATAGGATCTCTCACATGTGCACCTGCGCCGCTTCACTACAGTCCTCAGCAGCGAGATCTGAGAGGCGGTAACAGGATAGGGCATATCACCCGGCATCAGTGACACGCGGCGTATAAGACTACCTGACTATTCTGAAGATTTTCATGGGTTAAAAAGTACTCCAACTCCTTAGTTTATGAAACCTCCGACTCCAGGTACCCAAAATTGCTCCGACTCCAAAGCCCCGGCGGGTAGTGCAGCATAGCGAGCGCTATTAACTTACACCTGCTATTTGCCAATAATGGGCACTCCACTCACCCCGCCCTGAGCCCCGGCGGGTCCAGTAACGTTTAAGGACGTGATCCCCGCACTTTGATTGGCCCAATAGGCTGCCGACAGACAAATAAAATAAAAAAAAACCACATATATGTAGATAAATGCTTGTTCTACAATGCGTAACATATGCATTGTACTGTCCATGCAGTGAATTTTATGTTGTAAATAAAGAGAAACTTGTTTCAGGTATTTTCCATCTTTACTACCTAGGACTGAAGCCAATCCTAGAAACTGCACTGTCATGTCTAGCTTGCTTTTATAAACACTCATGAGCACAGCATAGATCAGAATTCAGCAGCTTCTGCAGAGGGGGGAGGTGTATTTCCCTTCTCAGCCACCTGTCACACTGAACTGCCCTCAGCCAATCAGTGAGGAGCAGAAATGTGGGAGTGGAGATAACAAGCTTCCTTCTCCCCAGCAATGTACCAAATAGAGCCAGGCTGACTGAGATAAGATTTATTATAGCAGAAACATTTATGATTAGATTGGAATGCTTACAATGCAGAGTCAGGTTGTTGACTGCATAATAACCACAGAGTAGTAGGTAAATGGAATTTTTATTTTCACATTTAACTTTTTATTGGTACTTGTTAGAAGACAATTACGAATTTGATTTTATAGCTGACAATCCCGCTTTAAAGTGAACCTCCGGACTAAAAATCAATTTAGCATTGGTGCAATTTTATTTTTTTTTACATTTTGAATTTGACATTTGAAGCCTAGCACATGCAGCTGGGAGGGGTTATCGGGACACAGGACAGGTGGAACTGTTTCTCATGCTACCTGTCACCTCCCTTCAACCAAAAAGATGGCTGCCCCCATGACAAAGATGGCTGCCCCCATGAATCACAAACATTTGCCTGTTCTTTTAAAACAGGGTGGGTAAAAAATATATCACCTATCTATTCTAATTAACATAACTAATGTAACTTGATGACAGTATGTTGTTTTTTTTTAGGCTGAAGTTGCCCTTTAAGAGTCTCAAAGGGTACAATTTAGTAGTAAATAGATCCAGGACATACACAACAGAGCAGATATCCATCTGAGACGAGGCTGATCGCGGTATCCCCTATGGCGGCCACGAACAAATGCTGGATTGCCAAATTTTGGGATCTTGCTGGACTGCTGGTTTAGCAAAGTAATTATTTTATTCCGAGTCCTCCAAAGCCTCCCATTAGAACAAATCGATGAGAAAGTGAAAGTTATTAATTGGAGACCTAGGACTGGTCCCCAATACATATCGCTCGGGTGATCAGGAGGT
The DNA here is from genome assembly GCF_040937935.1 of Hyperolius riggenbachi. Lineage (NCBI taxonomy): Eukaryota > Metazoa > Chordata > Amphibia > Anura > Hyperoliidae > Hyperolius > Hyperolius riggenbachi. Next base: position 12,083,700 of record NC_090657.1, on the reverse strand, counting down.
TTTAAGTGGCTTAAATGGGCTCTTAAGTGGTTAAAGGGGATATTCATATTCGTGGCACGGTATTTTCATCAATTTCTTCCCCCCCCCCCATGTATATCGTATAACTGATACTTGTCATCTTTTCCCCTGTGCCTAATTATATTGTATTCTATGCCTGATGCTTTGATTACCTCTGTTGCTATAGTTACAGCACTGATGCTTTTTATCAGATCGCTCTTCTCCTCCTCTGGGATGGGAGGATCACTCTGATTAGCTGCAGGGCCTTTGGGACCACCAATCGCAACAGCAAAGAGGGAGGAGAGTGATGTGACATAAAGGGAAAGGGGGGTGGGGTGGAGATGATTAAAGGAAATATGCAGTGAGAAGAAGCGAGATGCTGACATCTTCCCCCCCCCCCCCCCCCCCCCCCCCTCTAAAACATGCCAATCTCTTTTTGTCATGCTGATCTTTTGACTTCAGTAGATGGAGACAGAACAGCTGATATTATTATATACGTGCTCATTCTGCGTCAATGTCTCAGAAAGTACTGGGGCTTGTCCACATAGTACCATATGCATTGTAACTGATTCATTGAGCAGTATGATGCTAGCATAGATTGTAAGCCTCTGGCAGGGTCCTCCCTTCCCTGGTGTATTCTACATGATTGTGTGTTCCTTTCCTATGACAGCCTCGTACTTGTATTACTGGACCTACCTAACCAGCCCACATCACATGATCATGTATCTTGTACCCTCTCCCTTCCCTAGTGTATTCTACATGATTGTGTGTTCCTTTCCTATGACTGCCTGTACTTGTATTACTGGACCTACCTAACCAGCCCTAATCACATGATACTGTATCCTGTAGCCTCCCCTTCCCTTGTGTACTCTACATGATCGTGTGCTCCTTTCCTATGACTGCCTCCTACTTGTATTACTGGACCTACCTAACCAGCCCACATCACATGATCATGTATCTTGTACCCTCTCCCTTCCCTAGTGTATTCTACATGATTGTGTGTTCCTTTCCTATGACTGCCTGTACTTGTATTACTGGGCCTACCTAACCAGCCCAAATCACATGATACTGTATCCTGTAGCCTCCCCTTCCCTTGTGTACTCTACATGATCGTGTGCTCCTTTCCTATGACAGCCTCCTACTTGTATTACTGGATCTACCTAACCTGCCCAAATTACATGATCATGTATCTTGTACCCTCTCCCTTCCCTAGTGTATTCTACATGATTGTGTGCTCCTTTCCTATGACTGCCTTGTACTTGTATTACTGGGCCTACCTAACCAGCCCAAATCACATGATCATGTATCTTGTACCCTCTCCCTTCCCTAGTGTATTCTACATGATTGTGTGCTCCTTTCCTATGACAGCCTCGTACTTGTATTACTGGACCTACCTAACCAGCCCAAATCACATGATCATATATCTTGTACCCTCTCCCTTCCCTAGTGTATTCTACATGATTGTGTGTCCCTTTCCTATGACTGCCTCATACTTGTATTACTGGATCTACCTAACCAGCCCAAATCACATGATCATGTATCCTGTACCCTCTCCCTTCCCTAGTGTATTCTACATGATCATGTGCTCCTTTCCTATGACCGCCTGCACTTGTATTACTGGGCCTACCTAACCAGCCCAAGTCACATGATCATGTATCTTGTACCCTCTCCCTTCCCTAGTGTACTCTACATGATCGTGTGCTCCTTTCCTATGACAGCCTCGTACTTGTATTACTGGACCTACCTAACCAGCCCGAATCACATGATCATGTATCTTGTACCATCTCCCCTCCCTAGTGTATTCTACAGGATCGTGTGCTCCTTTCCTATGACAGCCTCGTACTTGTATTACTGGACCTACCTAACCAACCAAAATCACATGATCATGTATCTTGCACCCTCTCCCTTCCCTAGTGTATTCTACATGATCGTGTGCTCCTTTCCTATGACTGCCTCATACTTGTATTACTGGATCTACCTAACCAGCCCAAATCACATGATCACGTATCTTGTACCCTCTCCCTTCCCTATTGTATTCTACATGATCGTGTGCTCCTTTCCTATGACAGTCTCGTACTTGTATTACTAGGTCTACCTAACCAGCCCAAATCACATGATCATGTATCTTGTACCCTCCCCCTTCCCTAGTGTATTCTACTTGATGGTGTGCTCCTTTCCTATGACAGCCTCATACTTGTATTACTGGACCTACCTAACCAGCCCACATCACATGATCATGTATCTTGTACCCTCTCCCTTCCCTAGTGTATTCTACATGATTGTGTGTTCCTTTCCTATGACTGCCTGTACTTGTATTACTGGGCCTACCTAACCAGCCCAAATCACATGATACTGTATCCTGTAGCCTCCCCTTCCCTTGTGTACTCTACATGATCGTGTGCTCCTTTCCTATGACAGCCTCCTACTTGTATTACTGGATCTACCTAACCAGCCCAAATCACATGATCATGTATCTTGTACCCTCTCCCTTCCCTAGTGTATTCTACATGATTGTGTGCTCCTTTCCTATGACTGCCTTGTACTTGTATTACTGGGCCTACCTAACCAGCTCAAATCACATGATCATGTATCTTGTACCCTGTCCCTTCCCTACTGTATTCTACATGACTGTGTGCTCCTTTCCTATGACAGCCTGTACTTGTATTACTGGGCCTACCTAACCAGCCCAAGTCACATGATCATGTATCTTGTACCCTCTCCCTTCCCTAGTGTATTCTACATGATTGTGTGTCCCTTTCCTATGACTGCCTCATACTTGTATTACTGGATCTACCTAACCAGCCCAAATCACATGATCATGTATCTTGTACCCTCTCCTTTCCCTAGTGTATTCTACATGATCGTATGCTCCTTTCCTATGACAGCCTCATACTTGTATTACTGGGCCTACCTAACCAGCCCGAATCACATGATCATGTATCTTGTACCATCTCCCCTCCCTAGTGTATTCTACATGATCGTGTGCTCCTTTCCTATGACTGCCTCATACTTGTATTACTGGATCTACCTAACCAGCCCAAATCACATGATCACGTATCTTGTACCCTCTTCCTTCCCTATTGTATTCTACATGATCGTGTGCTCCTTTCCTATGACAGCCTCATACTTTTATTACTGGACCTACCTAACCAGCCCAAATCACATGAACATGTATCTTGTACCCTCTCCCTTCCCTAGTGTATTCTACATGGTCGTGTGCTCCTTTCCTATGACAGCCTTGTACTTGTATTACTGGACCTACCTAACCCACCCAAATCACATGATCATGTATCTTGTACGGTTTGCCCTGTATAACTTTGTCCTATGTTGAATAACCTTGTTACGTCTGTCATCATTTGCATCATTGTATGTATTGTTTATTTCCTTTTAAATAATACCAGTTGCCTGGCTGTCCTGCTGATCTTGGGCTGCAGCAGTGTCTGAATCACACACCTGAAACAAGCATGCAGCTAATCTTATCAAACGTCAGTCAAACTTCTGATCTGCATTCTTGTTTTGAGACTATGGCTAAAAGTATTAGAGACAGTGGGTCAGCAGGACAGCCTGGGCACTTAGCATTGTTTAAAAGGAAATAAATATTTAAGCCTCGATGTATTATTATTATTTATTTATATAGCGCCAACATATTCCACAGCGCTTTACAAAGCACAGTAAGACAACACGGGGAACATAGATCTAACCAAAAAGTGTACAGCAGAGTTTCAAGCAGCACAAATATTGCAACAAAAACAGTAAACATTTAGGAGGATGAAAGGTGGGGGGAAAGGCTGCGCGTCCCTAAACACATGTTGCAATTGAATGGTTAATCGCACAGGCATACACCGCCTCTGCCAGACTGAAAAATGCATGCCCTGCATCCAAGACAAGTGCTAACATTTATTAAACTAGGAAGAACTTTAGCTTCCAATATGGTTTGCATGCAAAGTATATTATACTAGACACTTGCGCCACGGTGAGGCAAACCTCCGGGCAAGTGACCTAACCTAAATTTAAAACCTTGGGAGCAGCTAAGCAAAAAAAAAATGTGTAACTTACATTTTGGTTGAACAGCGAGGAGAACGCCAGCGCATACCACTAAGGCTGCATCTGAAATGACAACCAGCTCAGTGTGCAGCACCTAAATAGATTTTCTGCACACTTCGCATTCAATTCAGATGCAAATCATATGCAAATCTGCTACTACTTATCGTGCAAACAGGAAACTCAGGAGGAGGGACTGGGAGCAGCTAACCTGACAGTTGCATAGTTACAAAGTTAAGGAAAGGTGGGGGGAAAGGCTGCGCATCCCTAAACACATGTTGCAATTGAATGGTTAATCACACAGGCATACACCGCCTCTGCCAGACTGAAAAATGCATGCCCCGCATCCAAGACAAGTGCTAACATTTATATTTATTTATATTATACTTTGCATGCAAACCATATTGGAAGCTAAAGTTCCTCCTAGTTTAATAAATGTTAGCATTTGTCTTGGATGCAGGGCATGCATTTTTCAGTCTGGCAGAGGCGGTGTATGCCTGTGCGATTAACCATTCAATTGCAACATGTGTTTAGGGATGCGCAGCCTTTCCCCCCACCTTTTCTTAACTTTGTAACTATGCAACTGTCAGGTTAGCTGCTCCCAGTCCCTCCTCCTGAGTTTCCTGTTTGCATGATAAGTAGTAGCAGATTTGCATCTAAATTGAATGCGAAGTGTGCAGAAAATCTATTTAGGTGCTGCACACTGAGCTGGTTGTCATTTCAGATGCAGCCTTAGCGGTATTTAGGTGGATGACCCTGCCCTTGGGAGCTTACAATCTAAAGGTGGCCATGCACTGGTCGATTTGCCATCAGATTCGACCAACAGATAGATCCCTCTCTGATCGAATCTGATCAGAGAGGGATTGTATGGCTACCTTTACTGCAAACCGATTGTGAATCGATTTCAGCCTGAAACCGTTCACAATCTGTGGTGGTGGTGCTGCCGCTGCCGCCCGCCCGCATACATTACCTGCTCCGGCCGGCGCAACTCCCCCTCTGTCCCCGCAGCTTCTTCTCCGCGCTGGTCTCCGGTCCGGCTGGCTTGTCTTCACTGAACTTCCTGTCCGGGGGAAGTTTAAACAGTAGAGGGCGCTCTACTGTTTAAACTTCTTGCCGGGACAGGAAGTTCAATGAAGCAGCAGCCGGTCCAGAACGCAGCGCGGAGAAGAAGCTGCGGGGACAGAGGGTGAGTCGCGCCGGCCGGAGCAGGTACTGTACAGCCGCTAGCGTCGGTCGTCGGGCATTCGAACGCTGCTATCGATGCACTCCCGACCCGCCGGCGATCGAGGGAAATCTTCCGCACGGACGGATCGACGGGAACGATTGATTTCGGACGGAAATCGATCGTTCTGTCAGCGTTTGCGCAATGATTTCGCAGCAGATTCGATCACAGTGATCGAATCTGCTGCATATCGGCGGCAAAATCGTTAGGTGTATGGGCAACTTAAAGGGTAGTGGGAGAGACACTAGATAAGGAGACATGGGGGGAGGATGGATGAGGCAGTGAGCCTTTGCCTCTGATTACATTGTGAACAGGTAAGTAAATATGGGCTATAGAATGTTATAAGCTTGTCTGAATAGGTGTGTTTTAAGAGTGCGTTCGAAGATGTCCAGGTTTGGAGCATGACGTACAGGCTGTGGAAGAGAGTTCCAGATAAGGGGTGATGCTCGTGTAAAGTCCTGGATGCGAGCATGATAGGAGGTGACCAGCTTAGAGGCCAGGAGAATTTCTTGGGAGGAGTGAAGGTTGCGGGAGGGACAATATCTAGAGATTAGTGAGGAGATGTATGGAGGAGACAACTCGTGGAGGGCTTTGTATGTTAGAGTCAGGAGTCTGAACTGGATCCTCTGGGTAATGGGTAACCAGTGGAGAGAACGGCACAGTGGGGCTGCATCGGAAGAGCGTGTGGAAAGGTGAATGAGGCGGGCCGCTGAATTTAGAAGGGATTGGAGAGGTGCTAGCCTTTTTTGTGGTAGCCCACAGAGCAGGGTGTTGCAGTAGTCTAGGCGGGAGATGATTAAGGCATGAACAAGCATTTTGGTGGCCTCTTGTGTGAGGAAGGGACGGATACAGAATATATTTTTGAGCTGAAAATAGCAGGTGGTGGTTAATGAGGCAATGTGAGGTTTAAAGGAGAGCTCTGAGTCAAGTATAACCCCCAAGCAGCGGGTCTTAGAGGTTGAGGTTATTGGCGTGTTGTCTACAGTTATGGTTGCAATTGGTGGGGGTGTGTCCCTCTCAGTTTTGGTACACTTTATGTGCTGTGCGCTAAAACTGAAGAACCTCTTTAACTTTCCTGCCTCACAGCACTAGGTGGTGTGTATTGAGATTCCCACCAGGGTCTAACCTCTTAACCTTCCTGGCGGTAAGCCCGAACTGAGTTCGGGCTATGCCGCCGGAAGGCACCGCTCAGGCCCCGCTGGGCCGATTTGCATAATTTTTTTTTGCTGCACGCAGCTAGCACTTTGCTAGCTGCGTGCAGTGCCCGATCGCCGCCGCTACCCGCCGATCCGCCGCAATTCCTCTCGCCGCGGCCGCCCCCCCCCCCCCCCCCAGACCCCGTGCGCTGCCTGGCCAATCAGTGCCAGGCAGCGCTATGGGGCAGATCGGAGTCCCCTCTGACGTCACGACGTCGATGACGTCATCCCGCCCGTCGCCATGGCGACGGGGGAAGCCCTCCAGGAGATCCCGTTCTTTGAACGGGATCTCCGGATCTCCGATCGCCGGCGGCGATCGGAGGGGCTGGGGGGATGCCGCTGAGCAGCGGCTATCATGTAGCGAGACTTTGTCTCGCTACATGAAAAAAAAAAAAAATTTAAAAAAAAAGATTTGCTGCCCCCTGGCGATTTTTTTGCAAACCGCCAGGAGGGTTAACTTAAGCGGGAAGTTTATATGCATCCAGTTTGTGTCTCTTTTAAACAATCAGGACATGCATACATATCAATTCTCCGCCGGGAGACTTGGGAGAAGGATACAGCCAATATATGGCTTATCCTGCTGCTGCACAAGTTCCCGGCGGTGTTAATTACTAATCCCCCTCCAGGTCCCTGTGGATGGTGGGGAATGATGGAATTCAGCTTCCAGCAATTGCTGGAGGCTGAATTACAGCATTTTAAAAGTAACTTCAGCTCCGTCTTCTGACGGCGCAAAAGTTACTCACTGAGCTTCACTGTAGCTGTAATTCCTATTACGGTCTATGGTGCCGCCGGCCGCTCCGAAATCTCCTGCGCTGTAATTACAGCACTCGATATAAGTCGTTCACGTTGGGACTTGAACATCGGTAATTGGCAAACGAGAAAATGTGCTCCCTGAGCCAATTAAAGTGCCTGGGGATGAAAGAACATGACTCCAATCATGTTTATTCATAAAAGAAAAAAACACAAGTAAAACTTTTTGGTAAAAAAAAAAAAAAAATTAATCATCAATTCTCGTTAACCAGGATAGTGTATAGTGCCATCTCTTGGTCAAAAAGTAAAATTACAATAAAAATACATAAAAACAAAAACACAAAACAGAAGAAATAAACCTTTATTTCCAAATAATATATTGTCACTATACATTGTACTGGAAACATCATTTAAATGTTTTTATTATTGACCCCCCTCCCCCCCCCCCCCACCCTGCACAGGTTTACTGGGAGATATCCGGATAGCAACTATCCGGGTATCTCTCGGATCCGGATTAGAGCAGCCCTACTTGGTTTTCCCTTTAAAATGCATAGAAAATAAAATTACTGAAAACAACTATCGCCCTAAAAAGCCTAGTTTGTGGCAAAAAAAAACAAGATGGGGATCATTTAGGTGTGATAAGTGGTAATAAAGTTATTGGTCGAATGAATGGGAGGAGCACTGAATTATGAAAATTGCTTCCATCCTTAAAGGGGAACTTCAGCCTAAACAAACATACTCTCATTAAGTTACATTAGTTATGCTAAGTAGAATAGATGGGTAATATATTTTTTTACCCACCCTGTTTTAAAAGAACAGGCAAATGTTTGTGATTCATGGGGGCTGCCATCTTTGTCATGGGGGCAGCCTTTTTTTTGGTTGAAAGGAGGTGACAAGGAGTAGGAGACACAGTTCCAACTGTCCTGTGTCCTGATTACCCCTCCCAGCTGCACACGCTAGGCTTCAAATGTCAAATTCAAAATGTAGAAAAAAAAATTTGCACCAAAACAGCAGAACGAGAGCAACATCATCAGAAATCCCATCATGCTTTGCACAGCATCAGGGGAAAAAAGCCCGGGCAGTTTTCTTCTGTGCAGCCAAAAATGAGGCTTGGATAATAGAAAAAAAGTTCTAATGCTGTGAAACTGTTAAAGAAACACAAAGCCTTTTCAGTGCTGCTGAGTCGATTTTTAGTCCGGAGGTTCACTTTAAGATGAAAACAACCCAAGAGCTGAGTTAGAGTGTATTAGAGATCTAATAATAGCAAGAATCGATACTTACCCAGGGCTTCCTCCAACCCCATAAACACTTCTGAGTCCCTTGCCATCCTCCTGCGGTCTGCCATTTAGCCGCGTTCAGCCCCGGTCACTGGCTCAATCGGGTCCAGTCTTATGCTCATGTGCGGACCTTCTAAGCATGCGCAGTAGACACAGACTGACGTGACTGAGCCAGTTACTGGGGCTGACCGCCAGACGGCGAGGGACTCAGACGTGTTTATGGGGCTGGAGGGAGTATCGATTTTGCTATTTTTAGATCTCTAGTTTACTTTAAAGCAGTATAAAACCCTGACATAATAATCAATAAAAACGTGTTTTCCTACTTTTATATGCCATACGGTTATCACACTTGCATTTGTGCATAAGTATTATTCTTCATTTAGAAATTACAAGTTCCCAAAAGTACAGGTTTTTTTGCTTTGAAAGCCTACTTTGCATTTTATTCATATTGTATTGAAGGCAGAAATGCTTTCAGTGTCTGTCTGTGTCCAGGAGCTTCTGCACAGTCAGTGAATGTGTCACCTTCCTCACTTGATACAATTAAGTAAACACAAGATAACATTCTCTCCACTTTCGGATGCGTCCAGATTTCTCTGCACTGAACTTTTAAGTCCTGTGTGTAACCCTTTGAATGCTGTTCTAGTAGAAAATAAAATGCTGGTTGTATATAATATGCTGTAAAAATTATTTTAGATCAAAGCAGAAATGCTGGGTTTCATTCCGCTTTAAGCATGGTACTTCAAATGTTCTCTATCAGATTTGCTCAAGACCCCCTATGGCGCCAGCGTGTGTATTGTATGATGTGGCGAGGACACTAGATTATAAGCTCTTGAGCAGGAAGTCAATAATTGCTTGTTTGGAACGCACACCATTATTTGTCAGTGTTGCATGAAGATTGAAATGTAGTCATACAAATTGTCAAAATGTCACCAAAATGCTTAGTGGTATATAAATGCACACTTCCTGCTGTGGTTGCCATGGGAATTGTAGTTGGACCTGTCAGTAGGTGCTGGAGTGATGAAGCATTTAGCCTCGTCATGGTCCTGACTGGATCATGTGACCACAGCATTAATTGCAGAGTACAGCTTTATGTTGTTTTTCTACACTGTATTTTTAGAGGTTAGAAGTTCAATTTTAGCGAAGACGACTGCTGTGCAGAAAGCAACAAATGGTAATATTTGTATACAGTCATAATTTCAAGAATTTCAGTTGCTTTTTCATAATTCATTCACATTGAGTGTAGGTTCTACATGCTGCCAATTAAAGTGGACCCAAATTAAAAATACAAGATTTCAGAAATAAAATCTATTTTCTAAATTATAATAATAAATAGCAGCCTTTTTCCAGCTGCATGATGACAAATATAAAATATTGTACATTTATTGGAGGAGCCCCTCCCTTCCTTTCATATTGCCGGGACAGAATCCGGCAGACTGGTGGAGGAGATAAAAAACAAAACACAGGCTGCTACTGATGATGTCACAGGGGAGGTGATCTCAGCTTGTGTGAGATTTCACATAGACCACGCCCCTGTGAGGGAGGGTAGCTGATGACAAACACACCCATGATCTAAAACCTCCTACTAAGCTCAGACGTAATGGCTGCCACCTGTATAACCCTAGTTATGAGAAGAGAAGGGTGAAAAGCATGCTCTGAAATGCTCATAGGCTTGAAGGAGTGTTTATTTATCTTTGTATGCGTCAGAGTGGTCCAACAAAATATTTTGAATTAAAAAAATGTCTGGTTTGGGTTCACTTTAAATCTTACACACTTCAAAGTACACTGTAAACAAGGTCACCATCTTTCTACATAGCAAGCAGAGGGCTCCATTTAGTGGCAAGGCAACTGTCATTGTTTGTACCCATCACAGGCCACAAGATGGCGATGCCACACACCATATCTATATATAGACGGCAGTTGAAGGAGTTTGCATCAAACAAAGAACTACCTTGGTGCAGAAGGGAATAAACAGTTTATAAGTGTATAGCAGAGCCTGCTGCAGGTTTATATAACCAGGACCAGAATAGACTTTGCTGAGGTTTTATGACGGCAAATTTTCTGCACTACAGTATAACCTTTAATGAAAGGACATTGTCACGTAATCATGCCAGAATGTGTAGTCTTTTGAGATATACTTCACAAATATGACCAGTTTTTAGTATGTTTGTGTGGTTTAGTAGTATGTTTGTTTGTGTGCTCTGTTTGTTTTAGCTTGAAAAAAATAATGGAATTTTGCATTTTAGTTTTTGTTTGTTTTTTGTTTACTCTGGGTGGTAATGTTTTAGCAGAAGAGTCTTCAAACAAGAATTATAATTGGCAGCAATTCTCTTAAGGCTGCGACCCACTACATCACTTTTGGCAGCATTTTTGGATCACAGTCAATCGCTGTCGATTCCAAAAAATGCTTTGCCAATGAAAGTCAATACAGGGGAACACACTGAAGCAATTGCGATTATAGCTAATCGCAGGTCATGCAGCATTTTGGGAGCAACTGCGCTCCAATGTAAAGTATTGGAGGGCTGCAAAATCGCTCCTGAATCGAGTTCCAAAGTGATTTGTGAGCGATTTTTGAAACGCTTGTACTAACTAAAATCACCTGCTTTTCCCAGAATCATTTACAAACATTTGATAATAAATTGCTAATCACATTGGCTCTGAAATCATTAACACTTAAAGGGATACTGTAGGGGGGTCGGGGGAAAATGAGTTGAAGTTACCCGGGGCTTCTAATGGTCCCCCACAGACATCCTGTGCCCGCGCAGCCATTCACCAATGCTCCGGCCCCGCCCCTGGTTCACTTCTGGAATTTCAGACTTTAAAGTCTGAAAACCACTGCGCCTGCATTGTCGCGCCCTTGTTCCCCCTTATGTCACCAGGAGTGTGTTGCGTAGTCTCAGTACAGTCTGTGCCTGCACCGTGCGCTCCTGGTGACATCAGCGTGAGTGAGGACACGGCAACGCAGGCGCAGTGGTTTTCAGACTTTAAAGTCAGAAATTCCAGCAGTGAACCGGAGGCGGGGCCGGAGCATTGGTGAGTGACTGCGCGGGCACAGGATGTCTGCGGGGGACCATTAGAAGCCCCGGGTAACTTCAACTCATTTTCCCCCGAGCCCCCTACAGTATCCCTTTAAGAAGTTTCAAGAATTGACAGAAATTGCTCCTAAAATCACTTACAAAACGCTAGAAAAAATGCTGAGCAATAGCGATTTGTAACTGGAAGAGAGTCCCAGCCCTTTCAATGAAATTAGCTGCACCATGGTATGAAAAAGTTGGGGCTATCCAATCACTGACCAATCGGCACAGTTGTTGGTCAGTGGGATCACTTGCTTTGAAACTGTGAATTTTTTTTTTTGATTTTTTTTTTTTCCAGCTCCGACTTTTGTTCTATTCCTCTGATAAATAGTCATAGATAATAGCTGTGCTTAGTCCATAGAAATGAAATAAACCAATCAAAAATTAGATTTTTGCACAATTTGTGCTGCTGCAGTAAGGTAGTCACCATATAGTATTTTTAAACTCAGATATACCTATCTGATTGTGACTGTTTATCTGAGTACACAGGAATCTTGTACATATAATAAATAACATCATTGCTATAATAATAAAGCTAGCATTCTGGATGTCTATACATTACTGTAGCAACACAAGTGCGAAGTCACTAGCCTTTAAAGAGACTCTGTAACAAATTTTTCAGCCTTAGTTCTTCTATCCTATAAGTTCCTATGCTTGTTCTAATGTGCTCTGGCTTACTGCAGCCTTTCCTAATTGCACTGTCTCTGTAATAAATCTTATCTCCTTTCCTCTGTCGTGTCTGTCGGGCTAAGGCTTGAATGTGTGGAATGTGCAGGGCTGCTTGTGATTGGATAGAAGCGATACACACCCTCTGCAGGCCCCCTGCACACTCTGTTTATGTGAACCTATCACAAGCTGGTTAGTTTGTTTGTAAACACTGCCTAAAACTGTTAATTACAAGCCAGGATTGCAGCAGAGAGTGGCAGAAACAGCACAGAGGGGCACAGGAGAACATAATGAATAGAATCGTATGCTTTTTAGTGTAAGAATATTCGAGTACAGATTCTCTTTAAGCCTGGGCTGTGGCGTAGATACAAAAATCCTCCAACTCCAGTTCATGATTCCACCGACTTTGACGCCTCTCCTCTGACGCCTCTAATTTGCATATAAAAATCGTGTTGATTGTAACGTATAAGGCATGTCATCGTTTCCAAAGCTTAGGAATTGTAAAACTATATTAAGATGGCATCTGCTTTTGGGAACACAAAGCTCCTGGCCAGGAAGCTGACACTCTACCCTGTCAGCCATCTCGACCTGTCATTCCCAACGTGAATGCCCCAGCACGTTGTCTGTATAATAAGATGCACAGTAACCCCATATCTGCTCGGTTCCCGTGTGTAGCCCTGCCACCTTGCAGAAAAGGGCCTCTGCCTTTTCTGTATTAGATATATAAAAGGCCTGGGCCATTTTCTGCAAGGGGGCAGATCTATGCAGCAGAACCCAGCTGATACAGGGTTCCAGTGAATTATATATATCTCATTGCAGAATTCTGTCATATTTGCAATTACAACACTGTATTTTAAACCTATAACACAAGCAGAGCTAATGACCCTTTCAACTTCCCTGCAGTAAAAATCTATCTATGACTGTTTGTTTAAAGGAGTTGTCAGGCCAAATTGAATAAAATAAACGTTACTTACCAGGGTCTTCCTCCAGCCCCAAGCTCCCAGGACCTCCCTCGCCCCAGCTCTGCCCGCAGCAGTTTGCCGGAGCTCCGACCCGGTCTCCGGCGATGACGTCAGAGCGGCCTGGAGGTTGCTCTGTACTGCGCCTGCGCGATCTGCGTTGCAAATCACCACCACGTAGGCCGGAGCGGACTGCGCAGGCGCAGAACTACTACCACCTGCGCAGTCCGCTCCGGCCCACGTGCCGGTGATTGACAGCGCAGGCGCAGTACAGAGCAACCTCCAGGTCGCTCTGACGTTATCGCCAGGGACCGGGTCAGAGCTGCGGCGAGGGAGGTCCTGGGAGCTTGGGGCTGGAGGAAGCCCCCGGTAAGTAGCATTTATTTTATTCAATTTGGCCTGACAACTCTTTTAACTGTAAGAGCTGTTTCCACTGGCGTGGAAATCGGGCCGAATCCCCAGTTTCCCGGCAGGCAAATTGTGCGGGGAAACTCCGCCATAGGGAATAATGATGCCGCCGGCCGAATGGCTTGCCTTAGTGATACGGCCGACATTGCTGTCAGTTTTGGTGCGCGTGGCAGCGAATCCGGTAAGCCGTGCATGCCACTGCTTCCGGAATTCGGCGGCGCATTCGCAGAAGAGGAAGTGCCATCGCGCGTCTTGTAGGACGCGAAGCGGCTAGTGGAAACCCAGCCTAAGTGCTCCGGAAAACAGCCCCCCAGAGAGCTCAGAAAGGCTCTTTTTCATAGATAACTGAAGTGTCTTAACTCTTCCTGTACTGGAAACAATATGAGACTCGTATCTGTGCTAGTAATGTTCTATTTCTTAGCTGTACTACAAATACAAATCATTATATCATAAGCTTATTTTCAGTTCAGATTCCCTTTAGGGATTAGCGTATCTGTTTTTATTTTTATTTTTTTATGTATGCCAGAGATGCACTTTAACAAAACTTAGGATATAACTGTAGAGTAGCTGATAAATTGAAATCAAAAGTAGTTTGTGAGTTCTTGTAGAGGGTGAAGAACAAAGAACATCGATTGGGCCCTAGGCTATGTGACTGTGGGTACACGTAAGAATGATGTGCAGGTACTGTGCAGGGGAATGAGGGGATTCTTCCTCTATTACACATTCTACATGCACAATCTGAGCATGGATCAGGCCCTAGGCAATGTAAGTGTGGGTACATGTAAGAATGATGTGCAGGTACTCTGCAGGGGAATGAGGAGATTCTTCCTCTATTACACATTCTTCATGCATGATCTGAACATGGATCAGGCCCTAGGCAATGTAACTGTGGGTACATGTAAGAGTGATGTGCAGGTACTCTGCAGGGGAATGAGGAGATTCTTCCTCTATTACACATCTGAACATGGATCAGGCCCTAGGCAATGTAACTGTGGGTACATGTAAGAGTGATGTGCAGGTATTCTGCAGGGGAATGAGGGGATTCTTCCTCTATTACACATTCTTCATGCACAATCTGAACATGCATCAGGCCCTGGGCAATGTAACTGTGGGTACATGTAACAGTGATGTGCAGGTACTCTGCAGGGGAATGAGAGATTCTTCCTCTATTACACATTCTTCATGCACAATCTGAACATGGATCAGGCCCTGGGCAATGTAACTGTGGGTACATGTAAGAGTGATGTGCAGGTACTCTGCAGGGGAATGAGGGGATTCTTCCTCTATTACACATTCTTCATGCACAATCTGAACATGGATCAGGCCCTGGGCAATGTAACTGTGGGTACATGTAAGAGTGATGTGCAGGTACTCTGCAGGGGAATGAGGGGATTCTTCCTCTATTACACATTCTTCCTGCACGATCTGAACATGGATCAGGCCCTAGGCAATGTGACTGTGGGTACATGTAAGAGTGATGTGCAGGTATTCTGCAGGGGAATGAGGGGATTCTTCCTCTATTACACATTCTTCATGCACAATCTGAACATGGATCAGGCCCTGGGCAATGTAACTGTGGGTACACGTAAGAGTGATGTGCAGGTAATCTGCAGGGGAATGAGGGGATTCTTCCTCTATTACACATTCTTCATGCACAATCTGAACATGGATCAGGCCCTAGGCAATGTAACTGTGGGTACATGTAAGAGTGATGTGCAGGTACTCTGCAGGGGAATGAGGGGATTCTTCCTCTATTACACATTCTTCATGCACAATCTGAACATGGATCAGGCCCTGGGCAATGTAACTATGGGTACATGTAAGAATGATGTGCAGGTACTGTGCAGGGGAATGAGGGGATTCTTCCTCTATTACACATTCTTCATGCACAATCTGAACATGGATCAGGCCCTAGGCAATGTAAGTGTGGGTACATGTAAGAGTGATGTGCAGGTAATCTGCAGGGGAATGAGGGGATTCTTCCTCTATTACACATTCTTCATGCATGATCTGAACATGGATCAGGCCCTAGGCAATGTAACTGTGGGTACATGTAAGAGTGATGTGCAGGTACTCTGCAGGGGAATGAGGGGATTCTTCCTCTATTACACATTCTTCATGCACAATCTGAACATGGATCAGGCCCTGGGCAATGTAACTGTGGGTACACGTAAGAATGATGTGCAGGTACTGTGCAGGGGAATGAGGGGATTCTTCCTCTATTACACATTCTTCATGCACAATCTGAACATGGATCAGGCCCTAGGCAATGTAAGTGTGGGTACATGTAAGAGTGATGTGCAGGTACTCTGCAGGGGAATGAGGAGATTCTTCCTCTATTACACATTCTTCATGCATGATCTGAACATGGATCAGGCCCTAGGCAATGTAACTGTGGGTACATGTAAGAGTGATGTGCAGGTACTCTGCAGGGGAATGAGGAGATTCTTCCTCTACTACACATTCTTCCTGCACGATCTGAACATGGATCAGGCCCTAGGCAATGTAACTGTGGGTACATGTAAGAGTGATGTACAGGTATTCTGCAGGGGAATGAGGGGATTCTTCCTCTATTACACATTCTTCATGCACAATCTGAACATGGATCAGGCCCTAGGCAATGTAACTGTGGGTACATGTAAGAGTGATGTGCAGTTACTCTGCAGGGGAATGAGGGGATTCTTCCTCTATTACACATTCTTCATGCACAATCTGAACATAGATCAGGCCCTAGGCAATGTAACTGTGGGTACATGTAAGAGTGATGTGCAGGTACTCTGCAGGGGAATGAGGGGATTCTTCCTCTATTACACATTCTTCATGTACAATCTGAACATAGATCAGGCCCTAGGCAATGTAACTGTGGGTACATGTAAGAGTGATGTGCAGATACTCTGTAGGGGAATAAGGAGATTCTTCCTCTATTACACATTCTTCATGCACATTCTGAACATGGATCAAGCCCTAGGCAATGTGTCTGTGGGTACATGTAAGAGTGATGTGCAGGTACTCTGCAAGAGAATGAGAGGATTCTTCCTCTATTACACATTCTTCATGTACAATCTGAACATGGATCAGGTCCAAGGCAATCTGTGGGTACAGGTAAGAATGATGTGCAGGTACTCTACAGGGAAATGTGGGGATTCTTCCTCTATTACACATTCTTCATGCACAATCTGAACATGGATCAGGCCCTAGGCAATGTGACTGTGGGTACATGTAAGAGTGATGTGCAGGTACTCTACAGGGAAATGTGGGGATTCTTCCTCTATTACACATTCTTCATGCACAATCTGAACATCTATCAGGACCTAGGCAATGTAACTGTGGGTACATGTAAGAGTGATGTGCAGATACTCTGTAGGGGAATAAGGAGATTCTTCCTCTATTACACATTCTTCATGCACATTCTGAACGTGGATCAAGCCCTAGGCAATGTGTCTGTGGGTACATGTAAGAGTGATGTGCAGGTACTCTGCAGGAGAATGAGAGGATTCTTCCTCTATTACACATTCTTCATGTACAATCTGAACATGGATCAGGTCCAAGGCAATCTGTGGGTACAGGTAAGAATGATGTGCAGGTACTCTACAGGGAAATGTGGGGATTCTTCCTCTATTACACATTCTTCATGCACAATCTGAACATGGATCAGGCCCTAGGCAATGTAACTGTGGGTACATGTAAGAATGATGTGCAGGTAATCTGCAGGGGAATAAGGGGATTCTTCCTCTATTACACATTCTTCATGCACAATCTGAACATGCATCAGGCCCTAGGCAATGTAACTGTGGGTACATGTAAGAGTGATGTGCAGGTACTCTGCAGGGGAATAAGGGGATTCTTCCTCTATTACACATTCTTCATGCACAATCTGAACATGGATCAGGCCCTAGGCAATGTAACTGTGGGTACATGTAAGAGTGATGTGCAGGTACTCTGCAGGGGAATGAGGGGATTCTTCCTCTATTACACATTCTTCATGCACAATCTGAACATAGATCAGGCCCTAGGCAATGTAACTATGGGTACATGTAAGAGTGATGTGCAGGTAATCTGCAGGGGAATGAGGGGATTCTTCCTCTATTACACATTCTTCATGCACAATCTGAACATGGATCAGGCCCTAGGCAATCTGTGGGTACATGTAAGAGTGATGTGCAGGTACTCTGCGGGAGAATGATGGGATTCTTCCTCTATTACACATTCTTCATGCACAATCTGAACATAGATCAGGCCCTAGGCAATGTAACTGTGGGTACATGTAAGAGTGATGTGCAGGTACTCTGCAGGGGAATGATGGGATTCTTCCTCTATTACACATTCTTCATGCACGATCTGAACATGGATCAGGCCCTAGGCAATGTAACTGTGGGTACATGTAAGAGTGATGTGCAGGTTATGTGCAGGGGAATAAGGAGATTCTTCCTCTATTACACATTCTTCATGCATGATCTGAACATGGATCAGGCCCTAGGCAATGTGACTGTGGGTACAGGTAAGAGTGATGTGCAGGTACTCTGCAGGGGAATGAGGGGATTCTTCCTCTATTACACATTCTTCATGCACAATCTGAACATGGATCAGGCCCTAGGCAATGTAACGGTGGGTACATGTAAGAGTAATGTGCAGGTATTCTGCAGGAGAATGAGGCGATTCTTCCTCTATTACACATTCTTCATGCACAATCTGAACATGGATCAGGCCCTAGGCAATGTGACTGTGGGTACATGTAAGAGTGATGTGCAGGTACTCTGCAGGGGAATTAGGGGATTCTTCCTCTATTACACATTCTTCATGCACAATCTGAACATGGATCAGGCCCTAGGCAATGTGACTGTGGGTACATGTAAGAGTGATGTGCAGGTAATCTGCAGGGGAATGAGGGGATTCTTCCTCTATTACACATTCTTCATGCACATTCTGAACATGGATCAAGCCCTAGGCAATGTGTCTGTGGGTACATGTAAGAGTGATGTGCAGGTACTCTGCAGGAGAATGAGAGGATTCTTCCTCTATTACACATTCTTCATGTACAATCTGAACATGGATCAGGTCCAAGGCAATCTGTGGGTACAGGTAAGAATGATGTGCAGGTACTCTACAGGGAAATGTGGGTGTCACAGGAGCCCTCAGTGGCTGACCGCACTTAGCCTTCTAAACGGTGCCAGCGCACAGATCGTGCGAACTCTGGTCGCAGTCAATGCGCAGGAACCGTTAAGAATTAGCCGCAGACAACTCAGAAGGGAGCCTGTGAGACACGGGTGATTACAACGTCACCTACTGGTTCAGAGTAAACTGCCACCACCGCGGTTACTATGGGACCGTGGGGCCCACTAACTGACTGACTAATCCTGCGAATAAAACGGTTAAACACACGATATTCTGTCTAGCCAACAACAAACAAACAGTAGCGTATCTTCAGAGACCCGGGATCATTTCTGTGTGTGCTGATAAGCAGGGTAGCGAAACAGTGAATGACTTGGGGAAGTCGTTTATTCACGCAATATAAATAATTAATATATACAGACAATTATGAAAATCAACAATTATGAAAACAGTAATAGCCAGTATGAAAAATAAAAGAAGGGAGAAAAATACTTAGTTCCTGGAAAGATGTCCTTATTGTGGGAAGAATCATAAAGTCCTTGGTTTCAAAGTCCAGAGTTCAGAGTTCAGACCAGGTGGATGCCAGCATATCCTCAAGCTGGCATCTGATGAGTGCAAGATGTTTCAGTGTGGAGGACCCTGAGTTTGGCTCCTCTCCCATTCTTATGCCCCTGATTCAGTAGGAGGAAGTGAGGGCGGGCCCACCCACCCCCTTAGAACATGAGATGAGTCCTGCCCTTGTCCTGGAGACCAGAAATCATGCCTTAACCATATATGGGCTCTATCTCACAGAACCGTACAGGTCAGGGCAGATTTACTAATATTTTCAGGTCTGCCTCGATGTACCCAGCAGTCTGATACCAAACATGAGGGGTGGGACCCCTGTGGTACCATTAGGGCACTGTTGAACTGCCTAACGGGCAGTCTTTACCTCAGAAGGTTCTGAAATGTTCTCAGAACCAACGCCAGGCAGGGCCCTACCTGCTCTGTTAGTTTGGAGGGTCTGCCAGCCTGGCAACACAGAAAATATGATACATATAGCAGTTTATGGAATATGAGAGACCCCTGGGATTTATACCAGGTCATTCCCAGGCAAAGGTTCTTTGAAGTTGGCAGCAGCAAGCCACATGTCGGCTCCCTGCTGGGAAAAGGAGTCGGAGTGTCTGAGTTTCCTCACTCTAAATTGGTTCTGTCATGGTGTTTGTCACCTTATACCTGATGGATGGGCCATCAGCACAGCTTGAAGCCAGGGACTCTCTGGGCCCAGGCTCATTAGCATATCAAAAGGGCCAACCAGCATTTGGAATGGTGCTCTCTTTGCTAAGAAAAGGACTTTAGCTGTCCCTACACACTCAACCCAGATTGTACCGTTTTGAAGCGCAATCGATGCAGGAATCGAGTGCGATCGTTCTTTTCTTCACGGGCGGTTCCAGGACGCGCCTGCGTCCCCGCAATCGTCCGTGACAGCCCTCCCCCTTGTCCGTGGCTTAGCCACTCATCCGCAAGATGTGTGGCGGCGCCGCTAACCTGGCTGACGGGCCTCGAGTTGCCGGTACGGCGGGAAAACCTATTGGAGCCTGTGGCTCGGTTCCCCTGGACCGGTCGCGGTCTGCTACCCGCTACCCTCAGGGTTGACCCAACATGGACCGTTCTGGACAGGGCGTTTGCGCCACTGCAGTCGGACGTGGTGTCTCCCGGGACTGCGGACAACGGGCAGTGGGTTGGTTAGGTCAACAGCCAGCC
The DNA here is from genome assembly GCF_040937935.1 of Hyperolius riggenbachi. Lineage (NCBI taxonomy): Eukaryota > Metazoa > Chordata > Amphibia > Anura > Hyperoliidae > Hyperolius > Hyperolius riggenbachi. The sequence goes on along the minus strand of NC_090657.1, from coordinate 12,063,261 downwards.
CACGCAGGGTTCCCCTGCTGAGTGGCTGTGGACCTAAGGGAACCCCGCGGGAATCCCTGGACCTTCCCAGCTCCTGACAGACGGCACATGCCCTGCAGTAGTTGGCTACATCCCTGTTCATCCGGGGCCAATAAAACTGTTTCCGAATACCGGCGAGTGTCTTGCGGACACCCGAGTGCCCGGTCAGAGGATTACCATGTGCGGATTTCAGCACATGTCCCCTAAACGCACTCGGGACCACAAGCCACTTGGTATCCGCGTGGGATCTACCTGTAGGGGGCTGTACAGACTCACTGTACAGTCTCCCACCTTCCCAGTACACCTTGAAAGCGGCCCCGTCTGCGAGGGGCTCAGCGGCTTGCTGCCTGAGCACCTCCAGGCTTGGGTCACTTTGTAGTGCGGCTGAGAATATGGCGCTGTCAGTTTCAGCCAACTGGCTCATGTCACACGAGGCCAGCGGCTGAAAGGTCTCATCCCTGTGGTCAGAGGAGGGGGAGGAGGCCGGAACCCCCTCCACCTGTCCTGAGCTCGGGTTCTGAGCAGTGCAGCTGCGCGGTACTGCTAGCACCGGTACACTGTCAGAATGGCACAGACGGACATTACTCAAATCATCATTGCATGCAGTAATGACATTGACAGGTATAGACATTTTTTCATTACAGACAGGTTGTACAGTAAACTCAGGTACAGTTACAGCATCATCACAACAGACAGTCTGTACATCAAACTCAGGTGCCTTTGAAGCAGGCACTATTGAACCTGGTACCCTTGAACTGGGCACATTCAACCCACCTCCCCCTGGTGCTCCCCCAAGTGTATAAAGTACCTGGTGGTGGGTGGAGAGTCCGTCTCCTTCCGTGAGCGACAAGGCGGTCGTGGCAGGTTCATAGTAGGACACAAGCTTGCCCAAATCAGTCCCCAGCAACACAGGGACTGGGAGATCCTTCATAACCCCAACAACCCTTTCGTGGACCCCTCCCACTCCCCAATCCAGCTTCACTCTTGCGTGGGCTATGTGGAAAAGGGTGCCCTCTACTCCAGTAAGGGCAAGGGATCGGCTGGAGCTGATGCTCTCCTTTGGCACAAGATGTGAGTGAACTAACGTGATGTCAGCTCCGGTGTCTCGAAATCCGGTGACAACTTTGCCGTTCACTCTAACAAGTTGCTGCTGGTCGGTTCGGTCGCGGATTTCCTTTCCGCGTGCAAACAGGACAAAATCTGACGATCCAGGCTGTGGTTCGCTGGCGGGTTGCCTCTGCTGTGGGTGAGGTACAGGTGATGCAGATGATCCAGGTGCTGGTGGTGTCTGTCTCCGCTCCGGACAGTCGAATTTCATGTGTCCGGGCTGGCAGCAGTAGTGACAGGTGACCTCTCCAGGCGCTGCAGGCCTGGGTGCAGCAGCTGCGCTGGGTGGCCTCTGTGGCGGACGGCTCACAGGGGCAGGAGAGTCTGCCAGAGTATTGGGCTGACCTCCTCTCCAGCTGGATGGGACAGTTCTGCGGGTATCAGCCACCCGGGTAGTTGCAAAAGTCTCAGCAAGGTCTGCAGCGACAGTGGCTGAAGCCGGCCTGCGTTCTAACACAAACTGTCGTACATCAGCAGGGCAAATGTTCAGAAATTGTTCCAGGACTATCAAGTCCTCCAGGACGCCATAAGACCCTTTGGTGAGGCCGAGTGTCCACTGGCGGAGTGTGGTGAGCAAGCTGCTGACCACATCTCGGTACGAATCAGAAGACTTTTTCTGCCAGGCCCTGAACTTTTTGCGATAGGCTTCTGGCGTCAGCTGGTACTTAGTAATGATAGCGTCTTTTATAGCATCATAATCATTATCCTTTTCCGCAGGCAATTCTGCGAAAGCATCAAGCGCTTTGTAGCGCAGCAAAGGTGTCAGATGTCTGGCCCACTGGTCTTGGGACAGACGATACTGACGGCATGCTTTTTCAAAAGACCGCAAAAACAAGTCAATGTCAGTGTCTTTTTCAATATTAGCAAATTTAAATTTTGCACTTACGGGTGCTGCAGCTCCTTCGGCAGGGAGGCTGGGCGGTGAACTCCGGCTGGCCTGTTCAACCTTTGCCATGTTGAGCTCATGCTGTCGTCTCTCCCGCGCCTCTGCGGCATCCCTCTCCGCGTGGCGTTCAGCAGCAGCAGCTTTGCGTTCTGCAGATTGGCGCTCCCGTTCCTCTCGTGCTTCCATGTACTGCATGTACTTGTCCAGGTCAGTCTCCATCAGCTTTTGTAATGCCTGCTGCATTACCGGGTCAGCACCCATGGACAGTCCAGTACTGGCCAGTTCCGGGCGAGTAATGTCAGAAACTCTGGGATTGGGGTCCATACTGACAGTCTCTGGCGTAACTGTTGCAACAGGGCCCGCAGGATGCTCAACCTCTGTACGCCTAAGATCTTCAGCCTCTGGTTCCCCTTGATTGTCAGATGGGCTGGTATCCACCTCAGCGGACACTCCCGGCTCCCGCAGTTGCTGGGCATCCCATCTGGACAAGTCTGCTATCAGGTCCCGTTTTGTCTTGCGGAGGATGCCAATGCCCCTCTCTTCGCAAAGATTTTCCAGGTCTGCTAGGCACATGTTCTGGTAGTTCCCGGACATTTCCATGCCAAATAAAATAAAACTTTGGGGAAGGGGTACTGGCTACACAGTCTCTCTGTATATATAAAAAATATATTGCCTTCCAGCTACACCAACGAATTAGTTCGTTTCTCGATAGCGCTAGCGCTATCGCAGATACTTTCAGCACAACACAGATCCAACCGCTGCCTAACACTGTCACAGGAGCCCTCAGTGGCTGACCGCACTTAGCCTTCTAAACGGTGCCAGCGCACAGATCGTGCGAACTCTGGTCGCAGTCAATGCGCAGGAACCGTTAAGAATTAGCCGCAGACAACTCAGAAGGGAGCCTGTGAGACACGGGTGATTACAACGTCACCTACTGGTTCAGAGTAAACTGCCACCACCGCGGTTACTATGGGACCGTGGGGCCCACTAACTAATCCTGCGAATAAAACGGTTAAACACACGATATTCTGTCTAGCCAACAACAAACAAACAGTAGCGTATCTTCAGAGACCCGGGATCATTTCTGTGTGTGCTGATAAGCAGGGTAGCGAAACAGTGAATGACTTGGGGAAGTCGTTTATTCACGCAATATAAATAATTAATATATACAGACAATTATGAAAATCAACAATTATGAAAACAGTAATAGCCAGTATGAAAAATAAAAGAAGGGAGAAAAATACTTAGTTCCTGGAAAGATGTCCTTATTGTGGGAAGAATCATAAAGTCCTTGGTTTCAAAGTCCAGAGTTCAGAGTTCAGACCAGGTGGATGCCAGCATATCCTCAAGCTGGCATCTGATGAGTGCAAGATGTTTCAGTGTGGAGGACCCTGAGTTTGGCTCCTCTCCCATTCTTATGCCCCTGATTCAGTAGGAGGAAGTGAGGGCGGGCCCACCCACCCCCTTAGAACATGAGATGAGTCCTGCCCTTGTCCTGGAGACCAGAAATCATGCCTTAACCATATATGGGCTCTATCTCACAGAACCGTACAGGTCAGGGCAGATTTACTAATATTTTCAGGTCTGCCTCGATGTACCCAGCAGTCTGATACCAAACATGAGGGGTGGGACCCCTGTGGTACCATTAGGGCACTGTTGAACTGCCTAACGGGCAGTCTTTACCTCAGAAGGTTCTGAAATGTTCTCAGAACCAACGCCAGGCAGGGCCCTACCTGCTCTGTTAGTTTGGAGGGTCTGCCAGCCTGGCAACACAGAAAATATGATACATATAGCAGTTTATGGAATATGAGAGACCCCTGGGATTTATACCAGGTCATTCCCAGGCAAAGGTTCTTTGAAGTTGGCAGCAGCAAGCCACATGTCGGCTCCCTGCTGGGAAAAGGAGTCGGAGTGTCTGAGTTTCCTCACTCTAAATTGGTTCTGTCATGGTGTTTGTCACCTTATACCTGATGGATGGGCCATCAGCACAGCTTGAAGCCAGGGACTCTCTGGGCCCAGGCTCATTAGCATATCAAAAGGGCCAACCAGCATTTGGAATGGTGCTCTCTTTGCTAAGAAAAGGACTTTAGCTGTCCCTACACACTCAACCCAGATTGTACCGTTTTGAAGCGCAATCGATGCAGGAATCGAGTGCGATCGTTCTTTTCTTCACGGGCGGTTCCAGGACGCGCCTGCGTCCCCGCAATCGTCCGTGACAGTGGGGATTCTTCTTCTATTACACATTCTTCATGCATGATCTGAACATGGATCAGGCCCTAGGCAATGTGACTGTGGGTACATGTAAGAGTGATGTGCAGGTACTCTGCAGGGGAATGAGGGGATTCTTCCTCTATTACACATTCTTCATGCACAATCTGAACATGGATCAGGCCCTAGGTAATGTAACTGTGGGTACATGTAAGAGTGATGTGCAGGTACTATGCAGGGGAATAATGAGATTCTTCCTCTATTACACATTCTTCATGCATGATCTGAACATCCTATCAGGCCCTAGGCAATGTGACTGTGGGTACATGTAAGAGTGATGTGCAGGTACTCTGCAGGGGAATGAGGAGATTCTTCCTCTATTACACATTCTTTATGCACAATCTGAACATAGATCAGGCCCTAGGCAATGTAACTGTGGGTACATGTAAGAATGATGTGCAGGAATGAGGGGATTCTTCCTCTAGTACACATTCTTCATGTACAATCTGAACATCTATCAGGCCCTAGGCAATGTGACTGTGGGTACATGTAAGAGTGATGTGCAGGTACTCTGCAGGGGAATGAGGGGATTCTTCCTCTATTACACATTCTTCATGCACAATCTGAAAATGGATCAGGCCCTAGGCAATGTAACTGTGGGTACATGTAAGAGTGATGTGCAGGTAATCTGCAGGGGAATGAGGGGATTCTTCCTCTATTACACATTCTTCATGCATGATCTGAACATGGAGCAGGCCCTAGGCAATGTAACTGTGGGTACATGTAAGAGTGATGTGCAGGTACTCTGCAGGGGAATGAGGGGATTCTTCCTCTATTACACATTCTTCATGCACAATCTGAACATGGATCAGGCCCTAGGCAATGTAACTGTGGGTACATGTAAGAGTGATGTGCAGCTACTCTGCAGGGGAATGAGGGGATTCTTCCTCTATTACACATTCTTCATGCACAATCTGAACATGGATCAGGCCCTAGGCAATGTAACTGTGGGTACATGTAAGAGTGATGTGCAGGTACTCTGCAGGGGAATGAGGGGATTCTTCCTCTATTACACATTCTTCATGCACAATCTGAACATGGATCAGGCCCTAGGCAATGTAACTGTGGGTACATGTAAGAGTGATGTGCAGGTACTCTGCAGGAGAATGAGGGGATTCTTCCTCTATTACACATTCTTCAGGCACAATCTGAACATGGAGCAGGCCCTAGGCAATGTAACTGTGGGTACATGTAAGAGTGATGTGCAGGTACTCTGCAGGGGAATGAGGGGATTCTTCCTCTATTACACATTCTTCATGCATGATCTGAACATGGATCAGGCCCTAGGCAATGTAACTGTGGGTACATGTAAGAGTGATGTGCAGGTACTCTGCAGGGGAATGAGGAGATTCTTCCTCTTTGCCATCCTGGCCACACTTCAAAGGACCGACCTCAGAAGCTTGCTTCATTCTGCAATGTTTTATTTCTTCTGCAAAGTGAGGTTTGATAAAAAGCCTGAATTCTGTGTCTTTAATGTAACTAGCTTGTGGACCAGTGAGGGGCCATGTCTTTCCCTCGGCGGGGATGTATAGGGGAATTGATGTCCTGTATAGACCCGCTGTAAGGAGTCTGTAATCAGTGGTTTCTTTTTGTCTCTCTGCAGGTATTGTGTTCACTGGAGAGCTCTGGGAGTTCCTTAGCTTCACAGAACGTTATCCCTTCATCATCTATAACATTCTGCTCTTCAGTCTGACCAGTGCGCTGGGCCAGGTAAGGGAGAGTCTCATCTCATTTCTTGTAGTGTCATGTATGATACGTGTGCCGAGGTCTATGCTGCTCTCTGGCATTCTCAGTCTCAAGAATGAACATCATGAAAAATTGTAACATTTAAAATACATATAAAATGTACATTTTTTCCGGGAGATAAATGCACTGTAATTGACTATTCCTCTGTTACTGTCACCTACACTAGGTAGTAAAAAGCAGAGAGGTTTTGGACTAGCCCATCTCCTCATGGGGGCTTCTTAGTATCTGCTTTATTCTTTACAAAAGCATGCCCTGCAAAAAGGGTCTATACAAACATGCCGACCGGCCCCCCTACTCGCTCACACACTGTTATGGCAGTTGGGGTGAGCAACTTCCCTTCAGGAAGTGCGTTTGTAAATAAAGAAATACCTAAGAAAACCTTATCGGGGGATAGACTAGTCCAAAACCTGTACGATTTTCACTACCTACTGTAACTGACAGCGACATAGGAAAAAAGTGATTTATAGTGCATTTTACTCTAAAACCTACATTGATAGATGCATGTATTTCAAATTCACGACAGTGGTCTTTTAACCCTTTCCCTGCTAGCCGATTAGTCCTAAACGCGAACATCTCCTGCCCAGCAGCTTTTAGATATTTGGCACACATTAGGTTCACTTAGGGATTTTGACAAGAAAACCTACATGAAATGGGACATATTATACATTTGTTTTTTCCCGTAATGAATTGGACTTGAACTCTGAAACAAAATTTTGTACTTTTTCTGAAGATCTAACAAATTTTTAGAGTGAAATACAGTAGAGGACAGTAGTTGTTTATAGCAGCAGTACAGGGGACAGTAACTGTGTATAGCAGCATAGGGAATATTAGTTGTGTATAGTGCACACTGCTGCTGTAGTTGTGTACAGTGCACAGGTCAGCAGCTTCAAGGACAATAGTTGTGTATAGCAGGAGCATAGTTGTTGTGTATACTAGGACACACTGCTGTGGTAGCTTAGTACAGTGCACAGTTCCTCATAGAGGATAGTAGTTGAGTATGTAGTGATAGTACAGCTGTCCACACTGCTGTGGTAGCTTAGTACAGTGCACAGTTCGGCATAGAGGATAGTAGTTGAGTATGTAGTGATAGTAGAGCTGTCCACACTGCTGTGGTAGCTTAGTACAGTGCACAGTTCAGCATAGAGGATCGTAGTTGAGTATGTAGTGATAGTAGAGCTGTCCACACTGCTGTGGTAGCTTAGTACAGTGCACAGTTCGGCATAGAGGATAGTAGTTGAGTAGTGATAGTAGAGCTGTCCACACTGCTGTGGTAGCTTAGTACAGTGCACAGTTCGGCATAGAGGATAGTTGTTGAGTATGTAGTGATAGTAGAGCTGTCCACACTGCTGTGGTAGCTTAGTACAGTGCACAGTTCAGCATAGAGGATCGTAGTTGAGTATGTAGTGATAGTAGAGCTGTCCACACTGCTGTGGTAGCTTAGTACAGTGCACAGTTCGGCATAGAGGATAGTTGTTGAGTATGTAGTGATAGTAGAGCTGTCCACACTGCTGTGGTAGCTTAGTACAGTGCACAGTTCGGCATAGAGGATCGTAGTTGAGTATGTAGTGATAGTAGAGCTGTCCACACTGCTGTGGTAGCTTAGTACAGTGCACAGTTCGGCATAGAGGATAGTTGTTGGGTTTGTAGTGATAGTAGAGCTGTCCACACTGCTGTGGTAGCTTAGTACAGTGCACAGTTCGGCATAGAGGATAGTTGTTGGGTATGTAGTGATAGTAGAGCTGTCCACACTGCTGTGGTGGCTTAGTACAGTGCACAGTTCGGCATAGAGGATAGTAGTTGAGTATGTAGTGATAGTAGAGCTGTCCACACTGCTGTGGTAGCTTAGTACAGTGCACAGTTCGGCATAGAGGATAGTTGTTGAGTATGTAGTGATAGTAGAGCTGTCCACACTGCTGTGGTGGCTTAGTACAGTGCACAGTTCGGCATAGAGGATAGTTGTTGAGTATGTAGTGATAGTAGAGCTGTCCACACTGCTGTGGTAGCATAGTACAGTGCACAGTTCGGCATAGAGGATAGTTGTTGAGTATGTAGTGATAGTAGAGCTGTCCACACTGCTGTGGTAGCTTAGTACAGTGCACAGTTCAGCATAGAGGATCGTAGTTGAGTATGTAGTGATAGTAGAGCTGTCCACACTGCTGTGGTAGCTTAGTACAGTGCACAGTTCGGCATAGAGGATAGTAGTTGAGTAGTGATAGTAGAGCTGTCCACACTGCTGTGGTAGCTTAGTACAGTGCACAGTTCGGCATAGAGGATAGTTGTTGAGTATGTAGTGATAGTAGAGCTGTCCACACTGCTGTGGTAGCTTAGTACAGTGCACAGTTCAGCATAGGGGATCGTAGTTGAGTATGTAGTGATAGTAGAGCTGTCCACACTGCTGTGGTAGCTTAGTACAGTGCACAGTTCGGCATAGAGGATAGTAGTTGAGTATGTAGTGATAGTAGAGCTGTCCACACTGCTGTGGTAGCTTAGTACAGTGCACAGTTCGGCATAGAGGATAGTTGTTGAGTATGTAGTGATAGTAGAGCTGTCCACACTGCTGTGGTAGCTTAGTACAGTGCACAGTTCGGCATAGAGGATAGTAGTTGAGTATGTAGTGATAGTAGAGCTGTCCACACTGCTGTGGTGGCTTAGTACAGTGCACAGTTCGGCATAGAGGATAGTAGTTGAGTATGTAGTGATAGTAGAGCTGTCCACACTGCTGTGGTAGCTTAGTACAGTGCACAGTTCGGCATAGAGGATAGTTGTTGAGTATGTAGTGATAGTAGAGCTGTCCACACTGCTGTGGTAGCTTAGTACAGTGCACAGTTCGGCATAGAGGATAGTAGTTGAGTAGTGATAGTAGAGCTGTCCACACTGCTGTGGTAGCTTAGTACAGTGCACAGTTCGGCATAGAGGATAGTAGTTGAGTATGTAGTGATAGTAGAGCTGTCCACACTGCTGTGGTAGCTTAGTACAGTGCACAGTTCGGCATAGAGGATAGTTGTTGAGTATGTAGTGATAGTAGAGCTGTCCACACTGCTGTGGTGGCTTAGTACAGTGCACAGTTCGGCATAGAGGATAGTAGTTGAGTATGTAGTGATAGTAGAGCTGTCCACACTGCTGTGGTAGCTTAGTACAGTGCACAGTTCGGCATAGAGGATAGTTGTTGAGTATGTAGTGATAGTAGAGCTGTCCACACTGCTGTGGTAGCTTAGTACAGTGCACAGTTCGGCATAGAGGATAGTAGTTGAGTATGTAGTGATAGTAGAGCTGTCCACACTGCTGTGGTAGCATAGTACAGTGCGCAGTTCGGCATAGAGGATAGTTGTTGAGTATGTAGTGATAGTAGAGCTGTCCACACTGCTGTGGTAGCTTAGTACAGTGCACAGTCCGGCATAGAGGATAGTAGTTGAGTAGTGATAGTAGAGCTGTCCACACTGCTGTGGTAGCTTAGTACAGTGCACAGTTCGGCATAGAGGATAGTTGTTGAGTATGTAGTGATAGTAGAGCTGTCCACACTGCTGTGGTGGCTTAGTACAGTGCACAGTTCGGCATAGAGGATAGTAGTTGAGTATGTAGTGATAGTAGAGCTGTCCACACTGCTGTGGTAGCTTAGTACAGTGCACAGTTCGGCATAGAGGATAGTTGTTGAGTATGTAGTGATAGTAGAGCTGTCCACACTGCTGTGGTAGCTTAGTACAGTGCACAGTTCGGCATAGAGGATAGTAGTTGAGTATGTAGTGATAGTAGAGCTGTCCACACTGCTGTGGTAGCATAGTACAGTGCACAGTTCGGCATAGAGGATAGTTGTTGAGTATGTAGTGATAGTAGAGCTGTCCACACTGCTGTGGTAGCTTAGTACAGTGCACAGTTCGGCATAGAGGATAGTAGTTGAGTATGTAGTGATAGTAGAGCTGTCCACACTGCTGTGGTAGCTTAGTACAGTGCACAGTTCGGCATAGAGGATAGTAGTTGAGTATGTAGTGATAGTAGAGCTGTCCACACTGCTGTGGTAGCTTAGTACAGTGCACAGTTCGGCATAGAGGATAGTAGTTGAGTATGTAGTTATAGTAGAGCTGTCCACACTGCTGTGGTAGCTTAGTACAGTGCACAGTTCGGCATAGAGGATAGTTGTTGAGTATGTAGTGATAGTAGAGCTGTCCACACTGCTGTGGTAGCTTAGTACAGTGCACAGTTCGGCATAGAGGATAGTTGTTGGGTATGTAGTGATAGTAGAGCTGTCCACACTGCTGTGGTAGCTTAGTACAGTGCACAGTTCGGCATAGAGGATAGTTGTTGGGTATGTAGTGATAGTAGAGCTGTCCACACTGCTGTGGTGGCTTAGTACAGTGCACAGTTCGGCATAGAGGATAGTAGTTGAGTATGTAGTGATAGTAGAGCTGTCCACACTGCTGTGGTAGCTTAGTACAGTGCACAGTTCGGCATAGAGGATAGTTGTTGAGTATGTAGTGATAGTAGAGCTGTCCACACTGCTGTGGTAGCTTAGTACAGTGCACAGTTCAGCATAGAGGATCGTAGTTGAGTATGTAGTGATAGTAGAGCTGTCCACACTGCTGTGGTAGCTTAGTACAGTGCACAGTTCGGCATAGAGGATAGTTGTTGAGTATGTAGTGATAGTAGAGCTGTCCACACTGCTGTGGTAGCTTAGTACAGTGCACAGTTCGGCATAGAGGATCGTAGTTGAGTATGTAGTGATAGTAGAGCTGTCCACACTGCTGTGGTAGCTTAGTACAGTGCACAGTTCGGCATAGAGGATAGTTGTTGGGTTTGTAGTGATAGTAGAGCTGTCCACACTGCTGTGGTAGCTTAGTACAGTGCACAGTTCGGCATAGAGGATAGTTGTTGGGTATGTAGTGATAGTAGAGCTGTCCACACTGCTGTGGTGGCTTAGTACAGTGCACAGTTCGGCATAGAGGATAGTAGTTGAGTATGTAGTGATAGTAGAGCTGTCCACACTGCTGTGGTAGCTTAGTACAGTGCACAGTTCGGCATAGAGGATAGTTGTTGAGTATGTAGTGATAGTAGAGCTGTCCACACTGCTGTGGTAGCTTAGTACAGTGCACAGTTCAGCATAGAGGATCGTAGTTGAGTATGTAGTGATAGTAGAGCTGTCCACACTGCTGTGGTAGCTTAGTACAGTGCACAGTTCGGCATAGAGGATAGTTGTTGAGTATGTAGTGATAGTAGAGCTGTCCACACTGCTGTGGTAGCTTAGTACAGTGCACAGTTCGGCATAGAGGATCGTAGTTGAGTATGTAGTGATAGTAGAGCTGTCCACACTGCTGTGGTAGCTTAGTACAGTGCACAGTTCGGCATAGAGGATAGTTGTTGGGTTTGTAGTGATAGTAGAGCTGTCCACACTGCTGTGGTAGCTTAGTACAGTGCACAGTTCGGCATAGAGGATAGTTGTTGGGTATGTAGTGATAGTAGAGCTGTCCACACTGCTGTGGTGGCTTAGTACAGTGCACAGTTCGGCATAGAGGATAGTAGTTGAGTATGTAGTGATAGTAGAGCTGTCCACACTGCTGTGGTAGCTTAGTACAGTGCACAGTTCGGCATAGAGGATAGTTGTTGAGTATGTAGTGATAGTAGAGCTGTCCACACTGCTGTGGTGGCTTAGTACAGTGCACAGTTCGGCATAGAGGATAGTTGTTGAGTATGTAGTGATAGTAGAGCTGTCCACACTGCTGTGGTAGCATAGTACAGTGCACAGTTCGGCATAGAGGATAGTTGTTGAGTATGTAGTGATAGTAGAGCTGTCCACACTGCTGTGGTAGCTTAGTACAGTGCACAGTTCAGCATAGAGGATCGTAGTTGAGTATGTAGTGATAGTAGAGCTGTCCACACTGCTGTGGTAGCTTAGTACAGTGCACAGTTCGGCATAGAGGATAGTAGTTGAGTAGTGATAGTAGAGCTGTCCACACTGCTGTGGTAGCTTAGTACAGTGCACAGTTCGGCATAGAGGATAGTTGTTGAGTATGTAGTGATAGTAGAGCTGTCCACACTGCTGTGGTAGCTTAGTACAGTGCACAGTTCAGCATAGGGGATCGTAGTTGAGTATGTAGTGATAGTAGAGCTGTCCACACTGCTGTGGTAGCTTAGTACAGTGCACAGTTCGGCATAGAGGATAGTAGTTGAGTATGTAGTGATAGTAGAGCTGTCCACACTGCTGTGGTAGCTTAGTACAGTGCACAGTTCGGCATAGAGGATAGTTGTTGAGTATGTAGTGATAGTAGAGCTGTCCACACTGCTGTGGTAGCTTAGTACAGTGCACAGTTCGGCATAGAGGATAGTAGTTGAGTATGTAGTGATAGTAGAGCTGTCCACACTGCTGTGGTGGCTTAGTACAGTGCACAGTTCGGCATAGAGGATAGTAGTTGAGTATGTAGTGATAGTAGAGCTGTCCACACTGCTGTGGTAGCTTAGTACAGTGCACAGTTCGGCATAGAGGATAGTTGTTGAGTATGTAGTGATAGTAGAGCTGTCCACACTGCTGTGGTAGCTTAGTACAGTGCACAGTTCGGCATAGAGGATAGTAGTTGAGTAGTGATAGTAGAGCTGTCCACACTGCTGTGGTAGCTTAGTACAGTGCACAGTTCGGCATAGAGGATAGTAGTTGAGTATGTAGTGATAGTAGAGCTGTCCACACTGCTGTGGTAGCTTAGTACAGTGCACAGTTCGGCATAGAGGATAGTTGTTGAGTATGTAGTGATAGTAGAGCTGTCCACACTGCTGTGGTGGCTTAGTACAGTGCACAGTTCGGCATAGAGGATAGTAGTTGAGTATGTAGTGATAGTAGAGCTGTCCACACTGCTGTGGTAGCTTAGTACAGTGCACAGTTCGGCATAGAGGATAGTTGTTGAGTATGTAGTGATAGTAGAGCTGTCCACACTGCTGTGGTAGCTTAGTACAGTGCACAGTTCGGCATAGAGGATAGTAGTTGAGTATGTAGTGATAGTAGAGCTGTCCACACTGCTGTGGTAGCATAGTACAGTGCGCAGTTCGGCATAGAGGATAGTTGTTGAGTATGTAGTGATAGTAGAGCTGTCCACACTGCTGTGGTAGCTTAGTACAGTGCACAGTCCGGCATAGAGGATAGTAGTTGAGTAGTGATAGTAGAGCTGTCCACACTGCTGTGGTAGCTTAGTACAGTGCACAGTTCGGCATAGAGGATAGTTGTTGAGTATGTAGTGATAGTAGAGCTGTCCACACTGCTGTGGTGGCTTAGTACAGTGCACAGTTCGGCATAGAGGATAGTAGTTGAGTATGTAGTGATAGTAGAGCTGTCCACACTGCTGTGGTAGCTTAGTACAGTGCACAGTTCGGCATAGAGGATAGTTGTTGAGTATGTAGTGATAGTAGAGCTGTCCACACTGCTGTGGTAGCTTAGTACAGTGCACAGTTCGGCATAGAGGATAGTAGTTGAGTATGTAGTGATAGTAGAGCTGTCCACACTGCTGTGGTAGCATAGTACAGTGCACAGTTCGGCATAGAGGATAGTTGTTGAGTATGTAGTGATAGTAGAGCTGTCCACACTGCTGTGGTAGCTTAGTACAGTGCACAGTTCGGCATAGAGGATAGTAGTTGAGTATGTAGTGATAGTAGAGCTGTCCACACTGCTGTGGTAGCTTAGTACAGTGCACAGTTCGGCATAGAGGATAGTAGTTGAGTATGTAGTGATAGTAGAGCTGTCCACACTGCTGTGGTAGCTTAGTACAGTGCACAGTTCGGCATAGAGGATAGTAGTTGAGTATGTAGTTATAGTAGAGCTGTCCACACTGCTGTGGTAGCTTAGTACAGTGCACAGTTCGGCATAGAGGATAGTTGTTGAGTATGTAGTGATAGTAGAGCTGTCCACACTGCTGTGGTAGCTTAGTACAGTGCACAGTTCGGCATAGAGGATAGTTGTTGGGTATGTAGTGATAGTAGAGCTGTCCACACTGCTGTGGTAGCTTAGTACAGTGCACAGTTCGGCATAGAGGATAGTTGTTGGGTATGTAGTGATAGTAGAGCTGTCCACACTGCTGTGGTGGCTTAGTACAGTGCACAGTTCGGCATAGAGGATAGTAGTTGAGTATGTAGTGATAGTAGAGCTGTCCACACTGCTGTGGTAGCTTAGTACAGTGCACAGTTCGGCATAGAGGATAGTTGTTGAGTATGTAGTGATAGTAGAGCTGTCCACACTGCTGTGGTGGCTTAGTACAGTGCACAGTTCGGCATAGAGGATAGTTGTTGAGTATGTAGTGATAGTAGAGCTGTCCACACTGCTGTGGTAGCATAGTACAGTGCACAGTTCGGCATAGAGGATAGTTGTTGAGTATGTAGGGATAGTAGAGCTGTCCACACTGCTGTGGTAGCTTAGTACAGTGCACAGTTCAGCATAGAGGATCGTAGTTGAGTATGTAGTGATAGTAGAGCTGTCCACACTGCTGTGGTAGCTTAGTACAGTGCACAGTTCGGCATAGAGGATAGTAGTTGAGTAGTGATAGTAGAGCTGTCCACACTGCTGTGGTAGCTTAGTACAGTGCACAGTTCGGCATAGAGGATAGTTGTTGAGTATGTAGTGATAGTAGAGCTGTCCACACTGCTGTGGTAGCTTAGTACAGTGCACAGTTCAGCATAGAGGATCGTAGTTGAGTATGTAGTGATAGTAGAGCTGTCCACACTGCTGTGGTAGCTTAGTACAGTGCACAGTTCGGCATAGAGGATAGTAGTTGAGTATGTAGTGATAGTAGAGCTGTCCACACTGCTGTGGTAGCTTAGTACAGTGCACAGTTCGGCATTGAGGATAGTAGTTGAGTATGTAGTGATAGTAGAGCTGTCCACACTGCTGTGGTAGCATAGTACAGTGCACAGTTCGGCATAGAGGATAGTTGTTGAGTATGTAGTGATAGTAGAGCTGTCCACACTGCTGTGGTAGCTTAGTACAGTGCACAGTTCGGCATAGAGGATAGTAGTTGAGTAGTGATAGTAGAGCTGTCCACACTGCTGTGGTAGCTTAGTACAGTGCACAGTTCGGCATAGAGGATAGTAGTTGAGTATGTAGTGATAGTAGAGCTGTCCACACTGCTGTGGTAGCTTAGTACAGTGCACAGTTCGGCATAGAGGATAGTTGTTGAGTATGTAGTGATAGTAGAGCTGTCCACACTGCTGTGGTGGCTTAGTACAGTGCACAGTTCGGCATAGAGGATAGTAGTTGAGTATGTAGTGATAGTAGAGCTGTCCACACTGCTGTGGTAGCTTAGTACAGTGCACAGTTCGGCATAGAGGATAGTTGTTGAGTATGTAGTGATAGTAGAGCTGTCCACACTGCTGTGGTAGCTTAGTACAGTGCACAGTTCGGCATAGAGGATAGTAGTTGAGTATGTAGTGATAGTAGAGCTGTCCACACTGCTGTGGTAGCATAGTACAGTGCGCAGTTCGGCATAGAGGATAGTTGTTGAGTATGTAGTGATAGTAGAGCTGTCCACACTGCTGTGGTAGCTTAGTACAGTGCGCAGTTCGGCATAGAGGATAGTTGTTGAGTATGTAGTGATAGTAGAGCTGTCCACACTGCTGTGGTAGCTTAGTACAGTGCACAGTTCGGCATAGAGGATAGTAGTTGAGTAGTGATAGTAGAGCTGTCCACACTGCTGTGGTAGCTTAGTACAGTGCACAGTTCGGCATAGAGGATAGTAGTTGAGTATGTAGTGATAGTAGAGCTGTCCACACTGCTGTGGTAGCTTAGTACAGTGCACAGTTCGGCATAGAGGATAGTAGTTGAGTATGTAGTGATAGTAGAGCTGTCCACACTGCTGTGGTCCTGAAATGGGGACATCAGAGAAGGGCGCTTCTGTGTTCCTCATTCAGTTTGTCAGCTGCAGGGACACAACAGATGTATATTGATGCATCAAAGAAACCAGAACACCTTTATCTTCTACAGTAATTAGAGGGATTGTGGTGTCAGGATGCTGTACTGCTTTGAGGCCGGAGATCATTTTTGAGTTGTGTAGAGAACTGGAAGACCATGTTTGGGTTTACTTTCCACAGCGACTCCCTCCTGTTTGGCCTTTTTCTATTTTTAGTATGAAAATGTCAGAGACGATAGAGGAGAAAAGACACCCCTGTGACCAATGTATCATACTTATTATTATATTATACTGTAGTGTTTATTTACAGCTGCACAAGTAGTTGTAGATCTGGTATCAAATATCGTGTGCATGAAAGAGACTGACTGAGAAATTTGGGTGCCCAATTTTGCCAAGTAGAAAATTGTTACATTTACCGATATTGTACATTGTGAAATTGGCAATTATGATAGCAAAATATCAGTAAATAATAACGGTATTTTACTACAACTAAACCCAACCCTATTCTCACACATAACCTATGGCTAACCAACCCTCTTACCCCATGGCTAACCTTAACCTACCCCCCCCCCCCCCCCCCCCCCCCCCCACGACTAACCTTAGAGTGGACCCAAGTTAAAAATACAAGATTTCAGAAATAAAATCTATTTTCTAACTTATAATAATAAATAGCAGCCTTTTTTCAGCTGCATGATGACAAATATAAAGTAAAATTTTATATTTATTGGAGGAACCCCTCCCTTCCTTTCATATTGCCGGGACAGAATCCGGCAGACTGGTGGAGATAAAAAAACAAAACACAGGCTGCTACTGATGATGTCACAGGGGAGGTGATCTCAGCTTGTGTGAGATGTCACATAGACGACGCCCCTATGAGGGAGGGGAGCTGATGACAAACACACCCATGATCTAAAACCTCCTACTAAGCTCAGAAGTAATGGCTGCCACCTGTATAACCCTAGTTATGGAAAGAGAAGGGTGAGAAGCATGCGCTGAAATGCTCATAGGCTTGAAGGAGTGTTTATTTATCTTTGTATGTGTCAGAGCGGTGCAACTAAATATTTTGAATTTAAAAAATATTTGGTTTGGGTCCCCTTTAACCCTCCCCCCCCCCCCAAAACGGCTAACCTTGTACCTCCACCTCCCCGCGGCTAACCTTAACACCACACACACGCGCGCGCGCCTTCCCCAACCTTAACTCCGCCTCCCTTGGCCACAATTCCGCCGCAAGAAACTATTAATATTTGCCACGTCGTAGGCGCCCATTAAAACTATTGGTATAAGTATGACATTTGGGCGCCTGCGACGTCCGATAAATAGCGGCCCAAATGTCATACTTATACTAATAGTTTCAATGGGTGCCTATGAGGTGCCCAAACTTAAACCGGCGATAACGGCATCCAAACTTCCTGTCTTGCTAATAATCTGTGTTTGATGGTTTAGAACAGTGATCTGCAAACTTTGCTCTCCAGCTGTTGAGGAACTACAAGTCTCACAATGCATTGCAGGCCCCCGACAGCCACAGTCATGATTCATAATGGCAAATGCATTGTGGGACTTGTAGTTACTTAACAGCTGGTGAGCCAAGTTTGCAGATCACTGGTTTAGAAGGTAACCCAGGCTACATAACTGATGCTTTCCTTGTGTGTTTGCAGACGTTTATATTTATGACGGTGGTGTACTTTGGTCCTCTGACTTGTTCCATCATCACAACCACCCGGAAGTTCTTCACCATCCTGGCCTCCGTCCTCCTCTTCTCTAACCCCATCAGCAGCCTGCAGTGGGTCGGAACCTTCCTGGTCTTTTTAGGTGAGAATCCACTACTTGCTACTAACATTAGAAAAAGGGTAACAGACATTTGGGGGGGTGCAGCGGCGGGGATTTCCGTCGGGTTTCGTCATTCGCAATTCTCACACACCATTACCGCCCAATCGAGCCTGTAGGCCTGAGATTTTCCAGCATGTCCAATCGATGTCCAAGACTGGTCACATGGGCCCTCAGGCAGGCTTTTAGCAGCACCGATAATTATAGAATTCGATGGTCGAGCGGCAGCCAAAATCTACAGATGTATGGCCACCTTTGCTCATCAACATCCAGTGTGAACGCAGAAGGTGACAAGAAACAAAGGCTAAAGCCCGGTTCACATTGGTGTTCGGCGTCCGGAATCGCCGTGCCGGAGCCGGACCGCAGGCGGAACGGACGCACGGCATAGCAATGAAAGTCTATGCGTCCGTTCACATGCATCCGTTCCGTCCGGAGCCGGACCGGATCCGGACTCCGGCATAAGATCCAACATGCGCTATTTTTTGGTCCGGCTCCTCCGGCAGACGTATCCGGAGCGGAGCCGGACTGTTGCATCCGGCCAATAGAAACCAATGAGAAACGGCTATAAAAAACGGACGTTCTACCCCACTTCCTATGCTTTTTCTATGGTATAGCGGCCATTTTGGAGGGGGACCACATGGGCCCAGCGTTCACAGAGTGGAGCAGCAGCGATTTCATGCTGGAGCTCTTTGGCAGCAACATGTCCGATATGTCTGATAACGAGGAGGTGAGGCCCTACACAGCAGAAGACCTCATCCTACAGGTGCAGCAGATACCAGCCCTGTGGGACAGGTTGTTATCTCTTTAAGAAAACGGATCCGGACCGCAACCGTGTTCATACCGCACGGAAAACGGATGCAAACGGGGATAGGAACCGTACGGATCCGGTCTGGTCCGGACATCCGTTCCGTTTTTTACAAAAACGCAAGTGTGAACGGGGCCTTAGGGACAATGGATGGCCTATAGAGTATAAAATCCTATTCTTAAAGGATACCCGAAGTGACATGTGACATGATGAGATAGACATGTGTATGTACAGTTCCTAGCACACAAATAACTATGCTGTGTTCCTTTTTTTTTTCTTTCTCTGCCTAAAAGAGTTAAATATCAGGTATGCAAGTGGCTGACTCAGTCCTGACTCAGACAGGAAGTGACTACAGTGTGACCCTCACTGATAAGAAATTCCAACTATAAAACACTTTCCTAGCAGAAAATGGCTTCTGAGAGCAAGAAAGAGATAAAAAGGGGAATTTCTTATCAGTAAGGGTCACACTGTAGTCACTTCCTGTCTGAGTCAGGACTGAGTCAGCCACTTGCATACCTGATATTTAACTCTTTCAGACAGAGAAAGAAAAAAAGGAACACAGCATAGTTATTTGTGTGCTAGGCACTGTACATACACATGTCTATCTCATCATGTCACATGTCACTTCGGGTATCCTTTAACATAGACGGACTCTATTATTTGTTCTATCTGCTGCTGATAGAGATTGCCATAAAAGGTATGAAATAGAGTCTAGATATAAGGATCTGCATGGTGATGTCAGAGCGCCATTGTAACCTACAAAACAATTAAAGTGCCAGCGTGATAGAACACGCATTTACATTCATATATCGGAAATTGTCACACTGGAGACAAAAGCATTCTTCTTGTTATTGTTATTGAAAAGTCAATAAAAATGATTGTACAAAAAGCAAGCTAAAATCAGTAATGGAAGTATAGTGCATTATTTATACCAAACAGATGAAGGCTTTTATGAACATCAAAATGACATTTTTGCTCCAAAGCATTAAACACAGAAAAAAAAAAAAAAAATATATATATATATATATATATATAAAAAAAAAGTCTGGTTTGATGTCATTCCAAGGCTTAATTAAACTTCATTGCAGCTAACTGATAAGATTGCCAGTTGCAGGACAAATGATCAGATTCTCCTGTAATTAAAGGAAACCTTTAATTCCCCCTCCCCCCCCCCCCCCCCCCCCCCCCTCCAAAAAAAAAAGTTTCACTTACAGTGTTTTCCCCAGAATTTTTTTTCCAGCCAGGTGGCATGAAACGGTAGCCGGGTGGGGTGAGATGAGAGAATGCAGGGCTGCTGCTTCTGTGCACAACTCTACTTACAGAATAGGAGGAGTTGAGCAGATGACAGCCGGGTGCTCACCAAAACTAGCCGGGGGGAGCACCCAGCTAAAAGAGCCTGGGGCGAACACTGACTTACCTGGGGCTTCTGCCAGCCCCCTGCAGTCTTCCTGTATAAGCTGTTACTGTGTGCTGCTAGTAAACTAGCTGCAGAGTGTGCTGCTCTCTGGTGACTGACATATGTACAGTATAAGCTGTTACTGTGTGCTGCTAGTAAACAAGCTGTAGAGTGAGCTGCAGCAGCTGTGCGAAAAACCGCATATCGCCAGCTACATTTAGGTGATAAATAATCTAAAATAACGAATGGTCCCACCCCCTTTTTTCTCTGTTGAATTGTGATTTTGAGAAAAAAATAACGAATAACTACCGACTATTAAACACACATTTATCGCATGAATTTTGACC
This sequence comes from Hyperolius riggenbachi, assembly GCF_040937935.1. Classification (NCBI taxonomy): domain Eukaryota; kingdom Metazoa; phylum Chordata; class Amphibia; order Anura; family Hyperoliidae; genus Hyperolius; species Hyperolius riggenbachi. The sequence goes on along the minus strand of NC_090657.1, from coordinate 12,042,995 downwards.
TTTCAGTATTTCTATATTTCTGGAGAATTGCTATTTTTGAGTTATCACATGAGGTAAATTACCTCCCATGTGATAAATAGTCCGATAACCTCTGGTGATTTGAGGCCATTGTGTCTGTTCATGATTTCACCGATACAGGTTTGTTGTACGTATAAATCGGCAGACACTTTAGCCGTGTAGGGGGAGTGACCACATCTCTGCCGCGTTGCTATGTGTAGGCCAGGCTCATGTTGCCAGCTGGGCTTGGCAGGCACCCGCCGGGGATGAGCCATAGGCATGCATATCTCCCACTCTCTTCCTGCCGCTCTCACCGTGATGTGTTCTGTTTTCCGCAGGTCTAGGGCTGGATGCCAAATTCGGCAAAGGATCCAAAAAGCCGTCCCACTGATGCCCTTTATTGGAGGCCCTCCAGTGACGTATTCAGACCTCATTCACTCTCTCTTGGCTTTCTAAATATATTGTACTTTTTTATTTTAATAGAAATGTGTAACATTGACTTAATATTATTTTATTAATGATGGAATGGATAAGATTTTTATCAGAAACGCGTGGGTGCATTAAAATGAGATGGAAAATGTCTTGCTGCCTTCACTTCTGTATGACTTAAAGGGGGACTCCAGCTATATGCAAAAGCAGGGTTTCCAAAATAAGAGGTTATTTGAAGCCACTAAATACAACCAATTAGCGCCTTTGTCAAGGTTCCTTGCAGCGGGTCAGCAGCTAACCTCTAACATGGCACCTGACCTCCTGAGAGCCCCTAGACCCCACCTACTTCCCTCCACCACACCGATTAAAGCGAAACTGAACTCTTGCACAGGAGATAAAGAGAACACAGAGAAATCAACCCTGCGTATGTTTATAGAGAACAGCCCATGTAATTCTACCTTCTCTGCAAATAATGAGCTAGTGTAATTTCAGCTGTCTGCCGACTGCTGCTAAAATCTAAGGTAATATGTAAATACAGGAGGTTAACCCTTTCTGTGCTCCCAGGATACCAGGAAGTAACCACTTTGCAGAACTTCAGTAGGAGTTCTGTAGGCTGTAACTACAAGTGAAAGTAGCCTGTACTGCTCTCCACACACTACCAGGAGCATCATCTCTAACTAGGTTAGTGATACCCAGGAGTGCGTACAATCCCGTGGGAGGACTGTAACAATACTTTTATCAGTGATTACAAAGTGGAAGTGGTAACGCTGCATCCTCTTTTGTATATGTTCACATTATTCCTCATTTTCCCAGGCTGCTTATTTGTACTGTACAGTATATCCAGCGCTGGTGACATTCTTCTTGTCTTACAAATGTTATCAGACATCAGTTCACCTGCAACCAGCCTGAAGAGAGCATCATGCCATGGGATTCACACTGACATGTGACGCATGCACCGCCCACTGACATGTGACGCATGCACCGCCCACTGACATGTGACGCATGCACCGCCCACTGACATGTGACGCATGCACCGCCCACTGACATGTGACGCATGCACCGCCCACTGACATGTGACGCATGCACCGCCCACTGACATGTGACGCATGCACCGCCCACTGACATGTGACGCATGCACCGCCCACTGACATGTGACGCATGCACCGCCCACTGACATGTGACGCATGCACCGCCCACTGACATGTGACCCATGCACCGCCCACTGACATGACGCATGCTCCGCCCACTGTTTACTATATCCAGAGTATGTTTACTATAAAATAAATTGTATTATATCAGAGTTTACTATACCATGTGCTGCTCCCATAGACTTATAATGGAGATTGCCCGGGAGAGGTAGTTTACTATACCGGAATCTATAATCAGATAATACTGCATAACACTACAGTGCCTTATGTTATCAGTCCAGTTTAGATTTTTGAGCTGCGGAAGCCTCATTTCACACTAAAGCAGCACTGTGCTTACTAAGCTACCAAACGCTGTGCTTAGATCGGTGCTCAGAGTCGAGCTTTTATTCTTTCCTTGCGTCAATTACTCTCGGTAGCGGTTTTATTTATTTTTTTTCTGCAGGATATTTTTAGCCCTTTTAATAAAAGATCTGATGAATGTTACAATGGAGCAGGCTGGAGCACACAAGCCTGTGTCTGGCTGTGCATTTGCACCATTTGCATAACAGCGGCTTCAAAGTTGGAGCAGCAGTTCCCCGCGCAGCCTTCTCTCGGCACACATGAAAGAGGAGGAGAGCAGCTGTGCCGAGCGTTCCATCTGGTGCCAGCAGCCCCCCCCCCCCCCCCTTATCCCAGGCCCTTGCTCATTAATACCCAGGACTGGCACAACGCTGCTGGGACCAGCCTGCCTGCCTGTGCCAGCCGTGGAAACAGACCAAGGACAAGGAAGATTTAGAGCAAGCGAGAGCAGGCCGAATATTAATAAAGGTGCTGGTGTACTGCGAGGAGGCTGAGCGGGGGGCGGGGCCCGATCATTCCAGCGGGATTATTTTATTGGCTGGGTGGCCTTTTCATATAGCGGCTGCTGATGGCAATATGACGGGCAGCAATAACTTCTCATTTGTTTGAATTAACCTTCATTTTGTTCTAAAACGGCATCATCTGTAAAGCACCCTTCGCACAAGCACTAAAAGATACCAGATAATCCCAATATTGATAAAGGGAACCTGTCGTGAGAGGGATTTGTGGCTGCTAACATGTATTTCCTTTTAAAGTGAACCTGAGGTGAGTTATATGGAGGCTGCAATATTTATTTCCTTTTAAAGGATACTGGAAGTGACGTGTGACATGATGATAGACGTGCATGTACAGTGCCTAGCACACAAATAACTATGCTGTGCTCCTTTTTTCTTTCTCTGCCTGAAAGAGTTAAATATCAGGTATGTAAGTGGCTGACTCAGTCCTGACTCAGACAGGAAGTGACTACAGTGTGACCCTCACTGATAAGAAATTCCAACTATAAAACACTTTCTTAGCAGAAAATGGCTTCTGAGAGCAAGAAAGAGTTAAAAAGGGGAATTTCTTATCAGTCACACTGTAGTCACTTCCTGTCTGAGTCAGGACTGAGTCAGCCACTTACATACCTGATATTTAACTCTTTCAGGCAGAGAAAGAAAAAAAGGAACACAGCCTAGTTATTTGTGTGCTAGGCACTGTACATACCCATGTCTATCTCATCATGTCACTTCGGGTATCCTTTAAGCAATACCAGTTGCCTGGCAGCCCTGCTGATCATCTGTCTCTAATACTTTTAGCCATAGCCCCAGAACAAGCATGCAGCAGATCAGGTGTTTCTGACATTATTGTCAGATCTGACAAGATTAGCTGTATGCTTGCTCCTGGTGTTATTCAAACATTACTGCAGGCAACTGGTATTGGTTAAAAGGAAACAAATATGGCAGCCTGCATATCCCTCTCTCCTCGGGTTCACTTTAAAGGATGCTACAGGTGAAAATAAAAATGGTTCTTTGTCCTACCTGGGACTTTTTCCAGTCCCCTGTAGTCTTGTTTGTCCCTCGCCATACTCACAGTCCTCCTCTTCACTCAGCTGTTCATCCTGCTCCTGCTTCCGAGTTATGCACACGGGCAGAGGATGCTCGTGTCGGCGTAAGGAAGGATACCAGCCAACGCATGCGCAGTACTGCGAGACTTGGCTGCAGGAGAGGGATGAACAGCTGAGTGGAAGGGACATACAAGCCTACGGGGACTGGAAAGCAGCCCCAGGTAAGGAAAATAACCATTTTTATTTCACCTCTGGTATCCTTTAAACTATGCAAGTTGCCTGGCTGTTCTGCTCATCGTCTACCTGACTGCCTCTAATACTTTTGGCTATAGACCCCGAACAACATGCAGATCGGATGTTTGCCTGCATTTGAGGGATTCAGACACTACTGATGGTGAAATGATCAGCAGGGCTGCCAGGCAACTGGTATTGTTTAAAAAGAAACAAATATGGCAGCCTCCATGTGTCTCACAGTTCAGGTTTACTGTAAAGGATACGTCCAGGGAAAATGAAAAACAAAAATCCACTTACCTGGGGTTTCCTCCAGCCCCTGACAGCCGTCCTGTGCCCTCACCGCAGCTCCGGTGGCTCCCGGTCTTCTCTGTTGCAGAAGCCGACCTCGCCAGGTCAGCTTCCAGGTCGGTTTCTCATGCACTCCACCGCTGACGTCATCAGCGCTGCACTGAGCAAGCACAGTAGTTCTGCGGCTGCGCAGTGCAGCACTGACAACGTCAGCGGAGGAGCGTTGTAGCACATGAGAACCCGACCCGAAAGCCGACCTGGTGAGGCCGGTTTCTGCAGCGGAGTCCGGGAGCCACCGGAGCTGCGGTGAGGGCACAAGACAGCTGCCAGGGGTTGGAGGAAGCCCCTCGTAAGTGGATTTTTGTTTTTCCGTTTCCCTGGACATATCCTTTAAGAAATCATTGCATTGTTTCTCGTATGCGGAACGCATGATCTGAGCCTGGCTGAAAAACAGCACTCTGACTTAGACGAAGGGCAGTTGGTAGAGTAAGGTATTGGACATGCACTGGGTGGTGGTTTGTCATGCAAAAAAAATCTGACAAGGATCATTACAGATGTTTTTTGCACATGCATGCAACATGCACACTCAGCTTAAAGGGGAACTTCAGCCTAAACAAACATACTATCATCAAGTTACATTAGTTATGTTAATTAGAATATATAGGTAATATAATCTTTTACCCACCCTGTTTTAAAAGAACAGGCAAATGTTTGATTCATGGGGGCTGCCATCTTGGTCATGGGGGCAGCCATCTTTTTGGTTGAAAGGAGGTGACAAGGAGCAGGTGACACAGTTCCAACTGTCCTGTGTCCTGATAACCCCTCCCAGCTGCACATGCTAGGCTTCAAATGTCAAATTCAAAATGTAAAAAAAAAAAATTGCACCAAAACAGCAGAACGAGAACAACAACATCAGAAATCCCATCATGCTTTGCACAGCATCAGGGGAAAAAAGCCCGGGCAGTTTTCTTCTGTGCAGCTAAAAATGAGGCTTGTATAAGAGAAACAAAGTTCTGATGCTGTGAAACTGTTAAAGAAACACCAAGCCTTTTCAGTGCTGCTAAGTCGATTTTTAGTCCGGAGGTTCACTTTAACAACTTAAAGGACAACTGAAGTGAGAAGAATATGGAGGCTGCCATATTTATTTCACTTTAAACAATACCAGTTGCCTGGCAGCCCTGCTGATCTATTTAGCTGCAGTAGTGTCTGAATACCAGAAACAAGCATGCAGCTAATCTTGTCAGATCTGACAATAATGTCAGAAACATCAGATCTGCTGCATGCTTGTTCGGGTCCTATAGCTAAAAATATTAGATCAAAGGGGACACGTTGACTGCTGCCAGCCTTCCTCTCCACCATGTAATTTAAATATTATGTGGGTACATCTAGGCCCAACTCTTCTGCCTCTCTCCACAGAACCCACCAATTACCCACATGTCCTTCCCTCCCACCCCTAACAGCGATCCTGTTTCATTTTCGCCGATTGGCAAGGCGATGGCCACTGCGCCTGTGCAACCCTGGTCGCGCACGTCCTCGATCACTCTCCTGTCGCTGGGAGTGTCCTACGCATGCGCAGTATGAGATTTTTATAGGGAGCTCTTAGGGAGAGCAGCTACCATGATTCTGATATGCTAATGAACACGAGGATTTTCTTTGATACACCACAGAGTGCGCTGTTGTATCTTTACTAACCTCTAGACGCCAGGAGTGACCGCTGGCTCTCTGTTGGCGAGGAGAGGATACAGGCGGTGGTACGCATAGGACCACTAAGAGGAAGTAGGAAGCCACATGCTTAGTAAATGCTTCCAGCGCAACATGGGGCTGTGCCGATCGTCTCTCCGCAGACTATTGCCTTGTGAGCGGTGGACTGCTCGGGATTTTGGAATTACAGCAAGTTTTTGATGCCACCGAGACCCGCTGCCATAGCGGTAAACAATGATTCTGGCCAGCCTCCCAGCTCGCTACACTTTTTTTTTTGGCAGTTGCACAGAGCAACTGCCATAATGCCATTCACTAAGTGCTTTTGAATATAGATAAATCCCTGGGAATCCCCTATGAAGAGATGGACTAGTCCAAAACCTGTCACTTCTGTCAGATTTCTACTACGTACTGTAAGTGACAGCAACATGGGAGAAAAGTAATTTATGGCTCATTTTACTCTGGAAAAAAATGTACTTCTCATTTGTCTATGTTTGCACATATTTTAAAATATTACAAATGTTGGCGCTAGTCTACTTTAGGGGACCCACCGCAAATCCCCATAGACGCTTTCAGCTGTGCTGCAAGATGGAACAAATGTCTTCCGTTTGCTTGTTTAAACCCCCACAAGCCTTATATCCCCGGGTAGCTAAGCATGTCCTGTAACGAATTTTGCGGGTTTTCGGTAAAAAAAAGTTTTAACTGACTGTATAGGAGCCGTGGAACGGCCGCAATTTCGGGTCCGTCGGCCATCTTGGTTCTGCTCTGCAGGTCGTTTCTTCCTCCTCATTGGAGGGATTGTTCGGTGGGGGCGTGCCAGCTTTTGTCGGCAGCTAACAAACCCTCCAATGAGGAGGAAGAAACGGCCTGCACAGCAGAACTAAGATGGCCGACGAAACCGAGATTTAGGCCGTTCGGTGGCTCCTACACGGCCAACTTTAACTTTTTGTTACCGAAAACCTCAAAATTCGTTCGAGGATATGCTTACCTATCCATGGGTATATGGCTGAAAGGTGAAAGCAGACATTTGTTCCGTTTTGCAGCACAGCTGAAAGCGTCTATTGGGATTTGCGGTGGGTCCCCTAAAGTAGACTAGCACCCAAATGTTTGCCATAGTGCCCCTTTAAGATGAAATGGGGCCCTAGGAAAGATAGCATTTTTTTGCTCAGCGCTGATGGTCACTAGGGATGATCAGAGAGATGCAAATTCTTCAGAGTTGATGCAAATTTATGCAAATGTATGCAGTTTGAAAATGGACCAATCAATTTAAACCCAGGTTTAAATTGATTGGTCTTTTTTTCAAGCTGCATACATTTGCATACAGAAACTGCATAATTACAGAATGTGTTTCATCTCATTGATCATCCCTAATAGTCACCTGGCTTTTTTTTTTAGTAAGATTTGGTGTGGGTTAGCATCCACCAGGCCCCTAGACTCCCTCCAGGCCCTAGGCAGCTGCCTAGAATTGCCTTGTGGATGATCCAGCTCTGCCTAGGCATGTGAATGGTTAGGAGGCCATATGAACCTCATCAGTTCAACATCCATAATGTGGATGCAAATAAAGTGGACGTCACCACCTTGAGGGGAGGGACAGCTATTCTTTGGGGTGATGACTGATTGGTCCATCAGTTCTGGTAGCGTGGAAGTGTATTTAGTCCTATGTGCACTTGGTGTCCTAATGAATAGCGCAATATACTTGTATCCCTGATTTTAGCCCAATTTTGCAATACTGTTATAATCACCTCTGCTATGCAAAGTACTTGTATAGTCTGTTTCATAGGAGAACAGAGGCGCCAAAAGGATAAAAGGAAGCTGAATGAGCTTAAACACCACATTCTTGGTAAATAGAGGAGGTAGTGGTGGACTTACCTCCTCCAAGTAGACACACAACGACTGTAGTAAAGACAGTCAATATATTTTATTTATGAACTCCAAATATGCAACGCGTTTCGCAGGTTTGATCCCGCTTCATCAGGCAATAACAACGGAGCAATAGCATATGTGGTCAGTAGAAGAGCCAGGCACCTCTGCTATGCTGTTGCTCCGTTGTTATTGCCTGATGAGGCGGGATCAAACCTGCGAAACGCGTTGCATATTTGGTGTTCCTTGTTTAGTCTGTTTCGTAGGGTTGATCAATGAGATGCAAATCATTTCTCCTTGCATTCAAATTTCATGTAAATTATATGCCGTTTGAAATCAGAATAACTCCCTGGCCATTTTTATTGGTCTAAGTCAGGCATAGGCAAACTTGGCCCTCCAGCTGTTAAGGAACTACACGTCCTACAATGTATTGCAGGCAGGGGCGTAGCAATAGGGGGTGCAGAGGTAGCGGCCGCATCGGGGCCCTTGGGCCAGAGGGGCCCCGAAGGGCCCTCTCTCAATTACAGTATTAGCTCTCTATTAGTCCTGTGCTCATAATAATCACTTCTAATAGATACTTTGATTAGTGGTAATCATTAACAAACTGTTCCCCATCCCCTTCTTGCACCTCTGACACTGTAGTTGCCATTGGCAGGTTTTGGTGCGTCGTATCAATTGTTATGTATAGAGTGCTGGGGGGCCCCATTGTAAAACTTGCATCGGGGCCCACAGCTACTTAGCTACGCCACTGATTGCAGGAGTCTGACAGCCACAGTCATGACTCATAAAGGCAAATGCATTGTGGGACTTGTAGTTCCTTAACAGCTGGAGGGCCAAGTTTGACCATGCCTGGTCTAAGTTCAAGCTGTATAACCATTACATGAAATTTGAATACAAGGAGAAATGATTTGCCAATTTTGCCTCTTACTGATCATCCCTATATGAGTATATAAGTCTATAATAAACCAGTTAGTGTGGTCACTGGTCAGATCTCTACTTGAACATCTACATCGTTCCCTCTACTTTTGTAGTATTATAACACAGATCCCATCAGAGCTTCCAAATTCCTAGTGTGATGAGTCAGTGTAAAGTGTGAGTCATACAGTAATACAAGAATACTGCGCTATATATCAGAGCTTTGCTTTAAAACCATTTAACGAGACTTAAAGGGGCAATATGGTGAAAAATTGTAAAATATAAAATATGTGCAAACATAGACAAATAAGAAGTACATTTTTTCCAGAGTAAAATGAGCCATAAATTACTTTTCTCCTGTGTTGCTGCCACTTACAGTAGGTAGTAGAAATCTGGCAGAAGTGACAGGTTTTGGACTAGTCCATCTCTTCATAGGGGATTCTCAGCAAGGCTTTTATTCTGTATAAATAAAGTGAATTGAATTGAATTGAATTAAAGATATTCCCTAAAAAGGATTTAAAGAAAACCTGAACTGAAAATTAAAAGTCAAAATAAGCATACACAAGTCATACTTACCTTCCATGTAGTCTACTCCTCAGTGTCTTTCTCCTGTCCCGCGTTTGTTCACTGTGATCCAGGGAATTTTCCGTCCTCCATTTTGAAAATGGCCATTACCCATAACAGCTTTCTGGTCAGCATACAGTTAAACTGTAACATCGCCCACTTGAGCCATAGGGAAACATGGACATTACCTTGTACATCAGTTTTCCTCTCAGCTATAACTGACAGCAACTGATATTTTATTGACAGCAACTGATATATTTCAGATCTGACAAAATATTGTCAGAACTGGAAGGGATTATTGTCAGAAGAAAATGGTGAGCTTCTGAGAGGAACTGATGGCAAGGTAACTATGCAATGTTCATTTGAAGTTACCTCATGTGTTTATTTTAAATATTTTTACTCAGTACAGGTTCTCTTTAAACAATGATGCTGGCCAGCTTCCCTGCTCGCTACACAGTTTTTTTTTGGCCGTTGGACCGAGCAACTGTCATTCACTAAGTGCTTTTGAAAATAAATAAATCCCTGAGAATTCATGGGGGATGAAGAGATGGTTTAGTCCAAAACCTCTCACTTGTCAGATTTCTATTACTTACTGTGAGTGACAGTAACATAGGAGAAAAGTAATTTATGGCTCATTTTACTCTGTAAAAAAATGTACTTCTTATTTGTATATGTTTGCACATATTTTAAATTGTATAATTTTTCGCTATAGTGCCCCTTTAGGTACACTAACACATTATTTTTACTTTTTGCTATTTATCCAAAAGATAGGCAGGGTTCACTGACCCCCTGTGGACTACTGAAGGTACTACAATTCCTCAAAACATGTTTACTGATGTGAATAATGTGTGACTGAACTATGAAATATCATGTATGTCAGCTAGGAGTGTTACAAAATATATGAAAACGAGCTACTTTTTAAATACAAATTAAGCACTTCAAATCATGTCGTCTGAGTTCCTGAGACAGTATCATGTGGCCAGTTACCCTGTTGTCTTCATGGGGTTATTTTATGTATTTATACTGAAAAGGCAGTAAAGAGGCAGTATAAGTACACACTGCCCTGTTTGTGTAACAGCAAGAACAAATAAACTACTAAAACGTGATTTATTCCAGCAGATACACTGTAACATTATCTGTTATTTTTTCATAGTTGAATGGGAGAGGCTATTGTCTGCTACCACTAGATGTCACTGTTTGATGTATGGATAGTTGGGCTTCTCTTTCAGCATAGTAGAGAGCCCCAAACAACAATCTCTCTCAGCTGGACCAAAAAGGAGACCAAGAGCCCCCAATAGTGTAGTATATAACAATTTAAAGAGACACCGAAGCGAAAAAAAATGATGATATTATAATTTGTATGTGTAGCACAGCTAAGAAATAAAACATTAAGATCAGATACATCAGTGTAATTGTTTCCAGTACAGGAAGAGTTGAGAAACTCCAGTTGTTATCTCTATGCAAACAAGCCATTAACTCTCCGACTAAGTTAGTCCTGGAGAGGGCTGTTATCTGACTTTTATTATCTCAACTGTTCCTGGACTATTTACTTTTTCTCTGCCAGAGGAGAGGTCATTACTTCACAGACTGCTCTGAAAGAATCATTTTGAATGCTGAGTGTTGTGTAATCTGCACATATTAGAGAATGATGCAATGTTAGAAAAAACACTATATACCTGAAAATAAAAGTATGAGAATATTTTCTTTGTTTCTAATCTTCTAGTAATTATTCATAGTACATAACCAACTCACTATATCATATTTTTTTTTTTTCGCTTCAGTGTCTCTTTAAGTTACATATTTGGTGAAGAAATAATACTCACAAAAGGCAGGTGGGCAGATTACACATGACCCCACTCGCTCTCTGTAGACAGGAAGGAAATGGGGATAATAACCTTTCACCGAGGGTGGACCAGACTACACACTGATAATATGAACAGAGGTGCCAATACAAGAAATTATAAGCTAAAAACCCTTTAAAAAGGGAGGTAGTGGAGATCTCTAGACCATATACTGCACACTGACTGAGAAGATCTCAACATTGAGAAAAGATTGGGAAAATAAAACAGAGTAACATTTTCCTGTGGATAGATCTCTAGACCTTTCCTGATGCTGGTGGTACCTGTGGAATCTGGCTACTCCCACCAGAACGGCAGGGACTCTTTGGTGTTGCCGTGGTAATCTGACAACTGCCAAATATGACAGGTGAGAAGACCTGCTCAACACAGGAAAGCATCAATGTCAGAAAAGGGCAGCACGGTGGCGTAGTGGTTAGCGCTCTCGCCTTGCAGCGCTGGGTCCCTGGTACAAATCCCAGCCAGGTCAACATCTGCAAGGCGTTTGTATGTTCTCCCCGTGTCTACGTGGGTTTCCTCCGGGCACTCCGGTTTCCTCCCACATTCCAAAAACATACAGATAAGCTAATTGGCTTCCCCCTAAAATTGACCCCAGACTTCAATACATACACTACACAATATAGACATATGACTATGGTAGGGATTAGATTGTGAGCTCCTCTGAGGGAATGTTAGTGACAAGACAATATACTCTGAAAAGCGCTGCAAAAGATGTCGGCGCTATTTACTTATTTTTATTTATTTATTGTATTTATGAAGCGCCAACATATTACGCAGCGCTCTAAAAATACTAAATAATGATAATAAAAGCAGCACAGCCATTTGTGAAAAGGTATTATCAGAAATGTGTAGGAACAGATTCTCAGTGTATATTTCAGGCCAGCAAACAGAGAAAAAAAAAAGTGTTCCCTTTGAAATACCAAAGCTCCTGACGGTGAACCAGGCCATAGCAAAGTCTCTGCTTGCAGCCATAGAAACCACACTGTCTGTCAGCTACTCCTGTGCATTGGCGGGTCTTGCAATCTCTCAGTACTGCAATGGAGAGGCCTCTTGGCGGTCAAATGCGCATTCGGTTATTTATATAGGACTATTGATGATGTATATAGGCATATTATGGTATCAAAAGTTGATTTAATATCTATGTTACTCTAATTTTGTCCACAAACCCAAGGATGCCGTGTCCATATTGTATCATGGTGGCCAGGGCCGGTTTTAGTAACAATGAAGCCCCCGGGCAAAATTAACCTGAGGCCCCGGACATACCCTCCGGCCAAAAAACAGCATTAGGGGCCCTTTGTTGCAGACAAAAGTGAGGGGTGAAAAAAACAAGACATAGATCATTTTGAAAAAAATCATCAAAGAAAACTCTGAGAATCCCCCATGAGGCGCTGGACTGGTCCAAAAATCTGTCAGTTTTGTCAGATTTTAACTGCTTACTTTTTTCGCTGGAGTGGTCCTTGAACCCATGAGCAGTTTCAATAGAGTTATCTCATTTGAGATAAGTGCAGTGCTTTTGACCTCAGCCGGCAGAACTCATCATGCTGTAAACTCTTGAACTGCTTTGATCTCTCTCTTCTAGCAGAGGATATAGAAACTGAAAGCAGAAGTCCTCTGTTATTGTCTCACACTGCCCCCTAGAGACAAGTCCCCATAAATACACATTACAGCAGTACTACAGTAATTAGCAGCAAAGAAATGTAACAAATAAGAAATAAAAAATGTGCTAGCAATACATTAGCCAGGAGCTCTTGCAAGCCTCTAAATAAATCGGCTGAAGGGTTAAAGGGCTGTAATCTTCACAGTCTGTACAATGTAGCCTGCTGTTCATTCCTTTACCTGGGCTTCCTTTTCTTGTGAACAAATTAACCACTTAAGCCTCTCTGGATGAACATTCTCATCCAGATAGGCTGCGCGCACTCCCGCAGGCCGCGCATGCTCCCATCGCTGGCTGTTAGCCCAGCGATCAATGAATGGCATTATAGATCCCATTCATTGATCGAAGCCCCCCGCAGAAAAACCGACAGCCTCTTATCAGAGGCTGCTCTTTTTCTGAGTCACAAAAAGCTTCCCGTCCTCCTAATGCGTCCTGGAAGTGTGATCGTACGCTTCCAGGACTTTTTGACTATGGCCATCTTGTGGCCAAATAGTAAAACTACACCCACATCTATTTTTTATTAAACAAATACATTATTTTACATTTAAAATTAGCTCTTTACCTCCCACACCACAAATTACCCAAATAAAATTTTTAATAAAAAAAATTACAATAAAAAAAAAAACATAAATAGTTACCTAACGGTCTGAACTTTTTAAATAAGCATGTCAAAGGAGTATATGAATATAATTTTTTTAAATTATAGGCTTGTAAATAGTGATGGACGCAAATTGAAAAAATGCACCTTTATTTCCAAATAAAATATCGGCGCCATACATTGTGATAGGGGCATAATTTAAATGGTGTAATAAGCGAGACAAATGGACAAATAAAATACAAGGGTTTTAATTACTGTAGCATGTATTAATTTCAAGCTATAATGGCCCAAAGCTGAGAAATAATGATTTTTTTCCCAATTCTTTCTTAATATTCCTATTAAAATGGATTTAGAATAAATTAATTCTTAGCAAAATGTATCACCCAAAGAAAGCCTAAATGGTGGCAGAAAAAAGAAGATATAGATCAATTCATTGTGATGAGTAGTGATAAAGTTATTGACAAATGAATGGGAGGTGAAAGTTGCTCAGATGCAAAAAATAAACAACCCTGTGTGCTTAAAGCTAATGTAACCCCACCTAAAATAAAAAAAAGTCAGATACTCACCTAAGGAGAGGGATGGATCTGAGTCCTAATGAGCCTTCCCTCTCCTCTCCCGGTGCCCTGTGGATCCTCTGTTCAAATCCGCCACCGCGGGGACTTCGGAAGTCTTCAGGAGAACTCGAGCTCCCAAAGACCGGTGGCTCCATACTGCGTCATAGAGGACACTCGCGCATGCGCAGTATGCAGCGGGCCGTCTTCGGGAGCCCAAGTGCTCCCGAAGACTTCCGAAACCTCCCTTCGGCAGCGGAAGTGACAGTACATAGTTACATAGTTATTTTGTTTGAAAAAAGACATACGTCCATCGAGTTCAACCAGTATAAAGTACAACACCAGCCTGCTCCCTCACATATCCCTGTTGATCCAGAGGAAGGCGAAAAAACCCTTACAAGGCGTGGTCCAATTAGCCCCTAAAGGGAAAAATTCCTTCCCGACTCCAGATAGCAATCAGATAAAATCCCTGGATCAACATCATTAGGCATTACCTAGTAATTGTAGCCATGGATGTCATTCAACGCAAGGAAAGCATCTAAGCCCCGAAACGGTCGAATACTGCTACGGGGGATCCTGAGCGGGAGCGGGCACCGGAAGAGGAGAGAGAAGTCTCATTAGGACCGAGCCTTCCCTCTCCTAAGGTGAGTATCTGACTTTTTTATTTTTTTAGGTCGGTTCCCATTAGCTTTAAGTGGTTAAAGCAGTAGTTTTTATAACTGTAAAACTCTAATTTGAAGAAAAAAAAACCAAAACAGAACCTTTGGGAACTCTTCTTGCTAAGTTGTCAGATGGTAAGTCTCGATCTGTGCCTGGAGGTGGACTTGTAAATGAGAGCTTCAGGCAAGTGGATGAGGCTGTCTGTTTTCTGTATTAAATTGATACAGATCCACTTTTGTTCCAGCGGTTCTTTGTGAATGAGTTAACCCGACACTTCAGATCAACACACGTGAAATGAAAGCGCATGGCATGTGATCTTTAGTATAAAATGAATATTGCATAACCTTCCTCTCGTAATCCGGGGACAACACAATTATGCAGAGTTCCTCTTCCAGCGCTTATTGAACGCCTTGCCACGGATGCAGATGGCTGTTTTTTTTTGCTTATGTTAATGAAACGCACCTTGTGCTCCGGCAGAGGAGGCAGACCTCTGTGCAAGGCAAGCACCTCTGTGCGTTTTCCTCTCCTGAGGGGCTGGCGTACATAAGCAGATGCTGAGTGCTGCAGGCCTTGTGTCTGGGGACTTGTCTGCTGCCGGAGTACTGAACACCACCAGAAGGCAGGTGCTGCCTCTGGGCAACCCCTCGCACCAGCTATAGATGCTGATCTGCACAGAGTTCATTTGTCAGGACTAACTATTTAATAAGCCTCTTGTAGAGAAACTGGAGGGAAGAAGAGAGGACGGTTTGCTTACAGTAGCCATAACATCAGTTAAAGAGAAACTCCGACCAAGAATTGAAATTCATCACAATCAGTAGCTGATACCCCCTTTTACATAAGAAATCTTTTCCTTTTCACAAAAAGACCATCAGGGGGCGCTGTATGGCTGATATTGTGGTGAAACCCCTCCCACAAGAAACTCTGAGGACCGTGGTACTCCTGGCAGTTTCCTGTCTGTGAACCTTGTTGCATTGTGGGAACAGCTGTTTACAGCTGTTTCCAACTGCCAAAAAAGCAAGCAGCAGCTACATCACCTGCCAGCAGTAAAAATGTCACCATGTAATAAATGTCAGAATGTAAATCAGGGATTTAAAAGATTTTACAATGAGCAAACACTGACTAAATCATTTATACATAATTATTGTAAAAATGAAGCACTTTTTTTATTACATTATTTTCACTGGAGTTCCTCTTTAACTCTTCACATTCTGATACACCCTCACAGCCTGCCTACCCTACTCCTGAAAAAAGGGAGTACTGACCTTACTGGGACTCCGAGCACCTCTCCTGGGCATGCCTTTAAGCCAGACGACTTCCAACAAAGTCGTGCTATGACCCCTCTGGAGGAGCCTCCTGCAATGGCCATGCGTGTCACTTCCTCTTCCTGCTTCATTCAGTGATGCACTTCCCTAACAGAGAAGACGGGGTGACCTGGAAGTTATAACATAGCCAAGATGGCAGCCGCGATTTTTAAATTGAAATCGAATGAAAACTATTTGGTGTAGAATGGCGTCAAATGAAAGAGGAGAGCACAAGCTACCGAATGATATGCATCTTTAAGTACTTTGAAGTACTGGTCAGAGTCTTAAAGGCATACCCATGAGAGGTGCTTGGAGTCCCTTTAACATAGTGTAACTTTGAGGGATGACAAAATCCAGAGGTGTCTTATTTTTAGTCAGGGGAGGGGTTAAGATTAACTTTAAATTGAGCCAGAAGTGCGAGATACAAGAACAAACAACTAAACAGGTGGATTTTTAGTTTTGATTTAAACACCTCCTGGGTTGGAGCTGTCTTGATTGGGTGTGTCAAGATGTTCCAAAGGGTAGGAGCAGCATGACGGAAGGATCTGGCTCCAAAGGTTTTGAGTTGGACTCTGGGGCTGGTCAAGTTATTAAATCCTGTTGATCTAACAGTTGATAAACAACTAAAGTCATATAACTGAGGTGGCCATTCACTGAAGCCACGTACTCACGCTAGATCAAAACATGTCTTAACCTCCCTGGCGTTCTATTAAAGATCGCCAGGGGGCAGCGCTATTTTTTAAATATTTTTTTTTTCAATCATGTAGCTAGCCTAGCGCTAGCTACATGATGCCCCCCTCCCTTCCGCATACCTCCCTCCCCCCCTCGATCGCCGCCGGCGCTGTTAGCCATAAGGAAATCCCGTTCTGAACGGGATTACCTTTAGGCCTTCCCTCGTCGCCATGGCGACGATCGAGATGACATCATCCGGAGTCCCGATCCACCCCTCAGCGATGCCTGGCACTGATTGGCCAGGCTGCGCAGGGGTCTCGGGAGGGGGGGGGAGCCCTTACACGGCGGGTAGCGGCGCATCGGCGGCGGCGATCGTCTACAACACGCAGCAAGCAAAGTGCTTGCTGCGTGTTTAAAAAAAAAATTATGAAAATCGGCCCAGCGGGGCCTGAGTGGCGTTCTCCGGCCGTAATGGACGTAATAACTCGTCCATACCGCTAAGGAGGTTAAAGTGGTCTGAAACTCTGACATAACATTCAATAAAAATGTGTTTTTCTACTTTTTATTACTCATACAGTTATCATATTTGCTTTTGTGCACACGTAATATTGTCTGTTTACAAATTACAAGTTTCCAAAGTGTAGTTTTTCTTGCCCTGAAAGCTGCCATTGCATTTTATTATTTTTCTATTATAACTGCTTTTTATTATATATTAAAATCTTCTAATGAGCTATTCTGAACACTGTGTGTGCCTGAAGCAGTTTCTCAGAGAGTGTTTGTTTACATTCCAGTGTTGCTACATTTCTGTTTAACAAGTAAAACATATGCTGTTATCTCCAGTTTGGATGCGGATTTGAAGCTGAATAGCAGGACAAAGTGTTTTGTTTAAAGGGGCACTACAGCGAAAAACTGTAAAATGTAAAATATGTACAAACATATACAAATAAGAAGTACATTTTTTCCAGAGTAAAATGAGCCATAAATTACTTTTCTCCTATGTTGCTGTCACTTACAGTAGGTAGTAGAAATCTGACAGAAGCGCCAGGTTTTAGACTAGTCCATCTCTTTATAGGGGATTCTCAGGGATATATTTATTTTCAAAAACACTTAGTGAATGGCAGTTGCTCTGTCCAACTGCCAAAAAACTGTAGCGAGCTGGGAAGCTGAACAGCATCATTGTTTAAATCCTTTTTAGGGAATATCTTTATAAAGAATAAAAGCCGTGCTGAGAATCACCTATGAAGAGATGGATTTGTCCAAAACCTGTCGCTTCTGTCAGATTCCTACTACCTACTGTAAGTGGCAGCAACATAGGAGAAAAGTAATTTATGGCTCATTTCACTCTGGAAAAAATGTACTTCTTATTTGTCTATGTTTGCACATATTTAAAATTTTACAGTTTTTCACTGTAGTGCCCCTTTAACCATTTCAGTGATGTTCTGCTAGAATTTTTTCCTGGGATAGTAGTTTTCAAGCTGTGAGGAATCTAGTAGAGCAAAGTAGAAATGCTGGCTTTCAGACCACTGTAAAGATTCAACATGCTGGATCTTTAGAGATCGGCGACGACCCTGGAGCGCATTGTTCTCCTCACTCTCCCATTCTGCAGGAAGTCACTTTTTTTTGTGTCACTTGTTATCGCCCCCCCCCCCCCCATAATAAAAGCATCACTTGCCTGCAGGCTGTACAGATTCAGCAGCAAACTGTCGCTAGTAGGTTCGAGTTCTGGAGGTTCCAGAGGCCTCTGCCTTGGCCTAGCCCTGACCGCCATCATCTCAACATGAACTTCCCGGGCACTATTACCTTTCTAATGCAGGAACTTTATCACGCTGCGAGCCTCAATCTTTTCCATCTCACACGCAGGTTACGTCTGTCACAATCTATAAAATAAATAAAGGATACAATAAGCTGATTTTCTCACCATCATGAATTTAGGGTCCACTGATGACAATGACAAAATTTCATCAACCTATAATAACTTCTGGGTGATAATTAAAACTTTACGATACTCCAGTCCCTCATAGTATCTATGCATTTCTCTTTTTAACCTCCCTGGCGGTATGCAGTTTATGAGGCTGCGTCCGCGGGATGGATTTTTAGAATAAAACTTGTTTTAAACTTCGTAGCTAGCACTAGGCTAGCTACCTGTGTCCCCCAAGTCCCCTGGCACCTATCTGCTCCCCCCGATCGCCGCCGGCAACACTCACCCGTCCGCGATCCCACAAGAGCCGCAGCTTCCCAATTAGCTTCAGTCGTTCCTATGGCGACGATCGGACATGACGTCATGCGCAGTCCCGATCTCCCCCATAGTGAAGCCTGGAGCTGATTGGGAGGCTGGATCCCTGGGGGGTACGTATAACGGCGGCGATCGGGGGAGAGCGGAGGCACTTGGGGGGCACAGGTAGCTAGCCAAGTGCTAGCTGAAGAAAATTGAACACATTTTATGAAAAAAAATCCTCCCGGGGCCATGCGATCCCCTGCGGCGGCTAGCCTGACACTGTGTCGGGCTTACCGCCAGGGAGGTTAATGTATAGTTTGTGTATAATGCGGAAATTTTGAACAGAGGCGCCAATATAGAATAAAAACGTCTAAAAACAGTTTAATGGGGGGAAGTTGGTGGACTTACCCCCATCAAGAAGAAACAGACTAGGAAATGTGATTTAGTAATAAAAAAAAATAACATTTGATAGTAATTCCAGTATGATGCCAGCATACTGGAGCTACAATTAAATGTTATTTTTTTATTACTAAAATAATGCTTCCAAGTCTGTTTCTTCTTGAGGGAGGTAAGTCCACCAACTTCCCCCTTTTAAAGGACAACTGAAGAGAGAGGTATATGGAGGCTGCCATGTTTATTTCCTTTTAAGCCATACCAGTTGCCTGGCAGCCCTGCTGATCCTCTGCCTCTAATACTATTAGCCATAGCCCCTGAACAAGCATGCAGCAGATCAGGTGTTTCTGACTTTAAAGTCAGATCTGACAAGACTAGCTGCATGCTTGTTTCTGGTGTTATTCAGATACTACTGCAGAGAAATAGACCAGCAGTGCTGCCAGGCAACTGGTATTGATTAAAAGGAAATAAATATGGCAGCCTCCGTATACCTTTTACTTAAGTTCCCCTTTAAACTGTTTTTAGAGGTTTTTATTCTATATTGGCGCCTCTGTTCCGCATTTAGTCTAGTCCACCCCTGGTGGAGGGGTATACCTCCTTTTTTTCCTATCTACAGATAGCGACTGAGTGGAGTCAGGTCCTAATTCTCCCCACCTGCGATTCAAGTGGTTACCTGATCAGTAACCCATACTTGTGAGTATATCCATTTTAGGCTTACTTTACTCCTTTGTATCAAGACTACTACACCATACTGGGCTCTCGGTTGTCTTTCCTATTTAGTTTGTATATACTTTGAGCTATCTTTCCATAATTTTGATAAAGGTAGCCAATACATTAGCATTAGGTCTGTAGGTGGCGCTGCAGCACCTGGCAGTCAGCCGACTATGATAGTGAAGTTACTGGCAGTTGGTATGAGGTGATGAGCTTGCCCCAGAGGGAACGAATAAATGGATTTTATATCAGCGGGAACCTCATGTCACAGTTTTATTAATGATAGTTGAGAAGGGTGCTGAGTAATGTCAGATGGGAAGGATGGTATACAGAAGGATTTCCCCAACAGCACATTGCCCGTCTTCCACTTCCTGACACCGACTTGGAAAGCAGCCAAGATAAAAGTGCCTTCATGAATATCGAGTAACGCCCATGGTCAACTCTAAGCAGCCATTAACAAACAATAATATTCACCTACGCCAAACACTAAGCCACCCTACCTATGACTAACACTAACCACTTCTACCTACTCCTAACACTAACCCTCGACCTATGTCTAACACTGACCGCCCCTCCCTATGGCTAACACTAACCAACCCTACCTACGTCTAACACTAACCCAACACTATCCTCCCCCTTACCAACTCCTAACACTTACCCCTGACCTATACCTAACACTGACTACCCCTACCTATGGCTAACACTAACCACTTCTACCTACTCCTAACACTAACCCTCGACCTATGTCTAACACTGACCGCCCCTCCCTATGGCTAACACTAACCAACCCTACCTACGTCTAACACTAACCCAACACTATCCTCCCCCTTACCAACTCCTAACACTTACCCCTGACCTATGCCTAACACTGACTACCCCTACCTATGGCTAACACTAACCAATCCTACCTACGTCTAACACTAACCCAACATTATCCTCCCCCTTACCTACTCCTAACACTTACCCCTGACCTATACCTAACACTGACTACCCCACCTATGGCTAACACTAACCAACCCTACCTACGTCTAACACTAACCCCCAACCTATGTCAGACACTAATCTGCCCCATACCTACTCCTAACACTAACAACCCCTACCTATGCCTAATCTCCCCTATCCATGCCTATGCTTAGCACAAACCCCACTACCTCTGCCTAAAGCTAATCTCACCCATAGCTACTCCTAACACTAATCACCCTACCTGTGCCTGGCACTAACCTATATAGCCTAGCACCAATAACACTCCATCACAACAAATCATGGTGTTTGGCTAGCTCTGCGCCGCAGTTGGTCGGGTGTACGGCTATGTGCTAGCCATATGCTGGTGTCGGTGTTTTCTGATATCTGGAGTTCAACTATATAAGAGCTGAACCACTACGCTGCTAACATATCCTGATCACTGTGCTGGTAGCTGTAGTTTGGCTATACAACTGTCGAACCCCAGAACCCAATTTACTCAGTACAGCCATAGTAGCAAAGTACAGGGTGGGCTATTTATATGGATACACCTTAATAAAATGGGAATGGTTGGTGATATTAACTTCCTGTTTGTGGCACATTAGTATATGTGAGTGGGGAAACTTTTCAAGATGGGTGGTGACCATGGCGGCCATTTTGAAGTCAGCCATTTTCAATCCAACTTTTGTTTTTTTTCAGTAGAAAAAGGGGCATGTGACACATCAAACTTATTAGGAATTTCACAAGAAAAACAATGGTGTGCTTGGTTTAAACGTGGTCTAAGGTGACGTCTAATTTAGTTTTCTCATCCTATCAATAAAATACCTTTTCAAACCCCAATAACCAAGAGAATACTGTACTCAAAATCATAGCAGGATCATCCACCGCGCAACCTAGGCAGTTGCCTGGGACCCAGTAGGTGTCAGGGGGCCAACTGCCACTTCTTCTGACCTTTCTCCCACTTAGATTACTAAAATCATTAGGAGAAGCCAAAGCTACTACCGTGTCTAGGACCCCATTTCATCTTTATCCATCTCTGCTCAAAATAAATGTTCCCAAACTGACTAAAGTTTGTTATTACTTTTCTTATGTACTTTTTAAGTACTTTTTTACTTGCTTGTTGCCAAAAAAAGCATATTTTGTAGATATGTGACATCTTGAGTAGGAAAACTCAGGCAAGCTTGTACTGAATCAGAGCCAATGTCAGCTGTTTTTGGTACCAAATCTCACATTATTGCTCACCTTCTGACACTGAAGCACATGCCTGACTCTGCATATACGGAAACACAGGAATATTTAGCTCCACACATTGCGATGTATGTTAAACTCTCCTTAGCAACCAGCCAGATTTCGACTTGAAAACCAGTGCTTTGTGTATTTTGTTAA
The DNA here is from genome assembly GCF_040937935.1 of Hyperolius riggenbachi. Lineage (NCBI taxonomy): Eukaryota > Metazoa > Chordata > Amphibia > Anura > Hyperoliidae > Hyperolius > Hyperolius riggenbachi. Next base: position 12,021,023 of record NC_090657.1, on the reverse strand, counting down.
TCAAATGAAGCTGTAAGCAGATAGAAGATGAATTATGCATCAGGGCCCCATCTGTTATTATTAACCTCAGCCTTGGAATCGTCTATACCTGTCCCTACAGCATGAGATGTTCCAAAGCTCGGAAATCAGTCACAAACGGCATACTTGTGAAGAGCTGCTATAGAAGACATCATCTCCATCTACAGTGATTGACTCTCATCAGAGAAGCAGCTCTTCCTTAAAGTGGATCCGAGATAAACTTTTACTCATTGCATAATTGTGTTCCTTTCATATAGTGTATAGGGCATTCCTCAAGCCCAATACCTTTTTTCGTTTTTGTTTTAATACTCTAATTCCCTATAAACTAAACAAGCCTCGCCCACAGCTTTTTCACAGTGCCATGGCATTTTCAGACAGTAGCAAGGGCTCATGGGAGCTCAGTCTGGGCAAGGAGGAGGAGTTATTACTAGCCAGAGATTTCAGAGGCAGAGGGGAGGGGGAGAGGGGACTGAATTTACACACAGACAAGCTGATAGCATCTCCAGCCCTCAGACCTGTGACAATGTGACAAACAGAACATGGCTGCCCTCATTGTATCACGGGAATAAATAATCATAAACTGTTGAAGCTGTTGGCAATTTAGATTTGTTGTGTAGTTTTATCTAAACTTTACATAGGATATATAGACAAGTTACTTGTTATAGTTAGTTTTTCATCTCGGATCCGCTTTAAGCTGAATACGGCAAGAGAGGAGGAGAGAGGAGGAGAGGGGGCTGAATTTACACACAGGCAAGCTGATAGCATCTCCAGCCCTCAGCCTGTGACAATGTGACAAACAGAAGATGGCTGCCCTCATTGTATAACAGGAATAAATCATGAACTGTTGAAGCTGTTTGCAGCTAGATTTGCTGTGTAAACTATCTAAACTTTAGATAAGATATATAGACAAGTTACTTGCTATAGTTAGTTTTTCATCTCGGATCCGCTTTAAGCTGAATACTTACCTCCCAGGGCAGGAAGATGGATCCCAATGACGTCCCTTGGCGACGAGCGTACCCCGATCCATCTTCCTGCCGGCGGGTATACGCAACGTCACGTGACTGCACGTGACAGGCACGAATGAGAGTTTAGGCGTTCCTTTGTGCAGTGGTCGTTGGGGAACAGTGGTGCTCATCCAATATTCGGGTATCCGAACTACCCAGATAATCTGAACTTTTTCCACTATCCGAACTTTGAATAGCAATTTGGATACTTTTTAAAATCCGAATAGCACTATCCGACAAACTCGGATTTCCCATCTGAAATCCAAGCGGATAGTTAGTTCAGATATCCGAGCAGAAGCCAAAATCACCTTCAATGGCAAAAATCCAGAGAGAGAGAAAGAGAGATTTGAAGAGACTTTTGGAAGCATTTTAAGCCATTTTCAGGTCACAGTTTTCTATCCGGATATCCGAATCCGGCCGGATATCCAGGATATTCGTTTATCCGAGTTTACTTGGATACCAAAAAGTTCGGATTCGGATATCCGATTCGGATCCGGATATCTGGGTATCCGGATCCGGATCAATTCGGATTTTGAAAAGGGGTATCCGAGCACCACTGTTCGAGAACTTGAATTTCCGATATGTCGTGACGGTCGATGTTGCTGCATGTCGCCAAACATCGTTCACATAATCCTGTACCCACACCACAAGATTGCAGAAACGTACGCTTGTCGCTCCAAAAAAAATCACAGGTTGTCGGAGAAATCAACGGAAAAAACGTGTAGCGCGTACAGGCCTTCAAAGTAAACCTGTGACGAAGGGGACAAGAGGATTTTCCCTTTCCTGGGGTTTCTTCCAGCTCCCTGTAGTCTGTCACCTCCCTCTGGGACCTCTCAGTCCAATCTGATGAGCTGCTGCAGTCAAGTTAAAGTCTGCGATTGCAAGGGCTACTTCTCAATCACCCTCCTTTTGCCAGGAGCTTTCTGCAACTGCGCCGTTAGTTACTTATCATTGAGGGTCACACTGTGGTCACTTCCTGTCTGAGTCAGGACTGATTCAGCCACTTACATACCTGATATGTAACTCCTTCAGGCAGAGAAAGAAAAAAAGGAACACAGCCTAGTTATTGGTGTGCTAGGCACTGTACATACACATGTCTATCTCATCATGTCACATGTCACTTCGGGTATCTTTTAAATTCAGACTGAAAACCCACCTGTTCAGTCAAGCATTTGCAGAGATATAATTGTTGTTGTTTTGTGTTAATACCTCATCCTACTACCAATTACTGAATCTGAGAGAGCTTAAGGGCTTTGAGTCCTATCGGAGAAAGTGCTGTAGAAATGTTACTGTTATAGCTTTTATGTGCACACACCTTTAGACTTTGTACACAGGCTAGATTAGGCACGGGCAAACTTGGCCCTGCAGCTGTTACGGAACTACAAGTCCCACAATGCATTTGCCTTTATGAGTCATGACTGTGGCTGTAAGACTCCTGCAATGCATTGTGGGACTTGTAGTTCCTTAACAGCTGGAGGGCCAAGTTTGCCCATGCCTGGGCTAGATGGTTTCCCTGCCGAGGCGCTCTGCTGGATCATATTGTTAGAATGCAGGCCTAGGCTTTTGTCCTCCTCACCTTTCTCACTCCATTGTGCATGGAGCTATCTTCTGCCTCCCTCCATACCAACGGAATGAGTCACTAGCCTGCAGACTAACGACCAGGGGCGTAACAATAGACCCTGCAAGGGATGCAGCCGCAAGTGGGCCTCATGGGGAGAGAAGTTTTTTTTTCCTGTCCTGAGAGACTGACAACTAAGGGCACGGAGAGAAAAAGCTTTCTGCTCTCTGCACAATTGTTTTAATTACTGCATCTGCTCAGTCACTGATAAGGAATTATACAAAGATTTGTAGATGGTCCCTATTCAGTGTGCAGCTGGCTCTTGTGTACAGCACCCATCCCCCAACCTCTCTACCTCACCCAAGTGCTGTGTACTGTAGTGATGCTGGAGGAGTCTGCAGAGCCAGTTCTGCTCCATGAGAGATGGACAGAGTGAGTGTAATAAGCTGAGGCTGGGAGCACACTCGTCTGTTGGTTTTCTGTATGCATTTTCTGCACACCATGTGTGTCTGTATGTGTGAAAACATGCACGTTTTATCACAGAAGCTAATGTAATTGATACAGAAAATGCCTGCAGTGCTTTACTGCTGTCAGTTTTTATCTGTATGGGGAAAACACATTCAAGTGTGCACTAGCCAATTGAATAACATGGGTTCTCAGTTTACCTGTGCAGAAAGGGGTGGGGCCCATCCAAAGTTTTGAGGCGGGCCTAGTGATTTCTAGTTACGCTCCTGCTCACGACATCCCTGCACAGCACTCGGCCCCAAGCTCCCGCCCCAGGGATCAAGTTGTGATCCCTACGGGTGATGGTCCTTGTAAGTATATTCAAGGCTTTATCTGTCTGTCCCCCAGAATGCAGGAAGCAGAATACACATTGACGGGGCGCTCAGTTCTAGGAACACCATCTTGTGTGATGGGCTTCAAGCACGTTTGGGAAAGACCTGTAGGCAGAACAGAAACCCCTTTAATACTCATTAGAGTGAGTGACGCCGACCTGGCAACACAAGTCATTTCCACTGCGTGATAATTCCCTCCTCCTGTTTTCCCTCATCGATTTTACAATTGCAGGAACCTGGTCTGAATTATTTTTAACATCAGTTAATTAACTCAGGTTATTGGAGCTGGAAAATCGATAGGGGAAAACGGAAGCAGGACATTATCAGATGACTGGAGCAGTAATGTGGTGGGAAGTCTGGCTGGTGGTGGTGGGAGTGACAATCACTTTAGAACTCTTACTAGACACGAATTAAAGCTAAACTCCAGACAGACAGGAGAACACTCGCATGAAACACAGTGCATGTGAAATATACACTCGCCTAAAGGATTATTAGGAACACCTGTTCAATTTCTCATGAATGCACTTATCTAATCAACCAATCACATGGCAGTTGCTTCAATGCATTTAGGGGTGTGGTCCTGGTCAAGACAATCTCCTGAACTCCAAACTGAATGTCAGAATGGGAAAGAAAGGTGATTTAAGCAATTCTGAGCGTGGCATGGTTGTTGGTGCCAGATGGGCCGGTCTGAGTATTTCACAATCTGCTCAGTTACTGGGATTTTCATGCACAACCATTTCTAGGGTTTACAAAGAATGGTTTGAAAAGGGAAAAAACATCCAGTATGCGGCAGTCCTGTGGGTGACAATGCCTTGTTGATGCTAGAGGGCAGAGGAGAATGGGCCGGCTGATTCAAGCTGATAGAAGAGCAACATTGACTGAAATAACCACTCGTTACAACCGAGGTATGCAGCAAAGCATTTGTGAAGCCACAACACGCACAACCTTGAGGCAGATGGGCTTCAACAGCAGAAGACCCCACCGGGTACCACTCATCTCCACTACAAATAGGAAAAAGAGGCTACAATTTGCACGAGCTCACCAAAATTAGACAGTTGAAGACTGGAAAAAATGTTGCCTGGTCTGATGAGTCTCGATAGAGTCAGAATTTGACGTAAACAGAATGAGAACATGGATCCATCATGCCTTGTTACCACTGTGCAGGCTGCTGGTGGTGGTGTAATGGTGTGGGGGATGTTTTCTTGGCACACTTTAGGCCTCTTAGTGCCAATTGGGCGTCTTTTAAATGCCACGGGCTACCTGAGCATTGTTTCTGACCATGTCCATCCCTTCATGACCACCATGTACCCATCCTCTGATGGCTGCTTCCAGCAGGATAATGCACCATGTCACAAAGCTCAAATCATTTCTAATTGGTTTCTTGAACATGACAATGAGGTCACTGTACTAAAATAGCCCCCACAGTCACCAGATCTCAACCCAATAGAGCATCTTTAGGATGTGATGGAACGGGAGCTTCGTGCCCTGGATGTGCATCCCACAAATCTCCATCACCTGCAAGATGCTATCCTATCAATATGGGCCAACATTGCTAAAGAATGCTTTCAGCACCTTGTTGAATGAATGCCACGTAGAATTAAGCCAGTTCTGAAGGTGAAAGGGGGTCAAACACCGTATCAGTATGGTGTTCCTAATAATCCTTTAGGTGCGTGTATTTACCAAAAAACAAAGCTGCCCAGAAATACACAGCAGCACGCGCAAGCGTCTCTGTGGCCACACCTTCTTCCTGTCTCCAACAAAGCATGGGCAGGGCTCCTCCCCTTAATTGCTGATTGGTCAGTGCAGGTTAGCAACCAACTGCTGTAATCAAGCTCTCTTCAATTGATTAATCACATGAAATGCAGCAGAGCAGGCTAAGAGGCTCAGGGATCGCTTAATGGGGAACTTTAAATGACCTCTGTCGGGAAAATCTTAAACTTTAAAATACATGTAAACATATACAAATAAGAAGTACGTTTTTTCCAGAGTAAAATGAGCCATAAATTACTTTTCTCCTATGTTGCTGTCGCTTACAGTAGGTAGTAGAAATCTGACATTACCGACAGATTTTGGACTAGCCCATCATTTCATGGGGGGTTCTCAGGGTTTTCTTTATTTTAAAAAGCACTTAGTGAATGGCAGTTGCTCCGTCCAACTGCCAAAAAAGTGTGCAGCGAGCCGGGAGGCTGGCCAGCATCTCTGTATAAAGATTTTTCATGGAGTGTCTTTATAAAGAATAAAGGCCATGCTTAGAATCCCCCATGGAGAGATGGACTAGCCCAAAACCTGTCGGTTCTGTCAGATTTCTACTACCTACTGTAAGTGACAGCAACATAGGAGAAAAGTAATTTATGGCTCATTTTACTCTGGAAGAAACGTACTTCTTATTTGTATGTGTTTTAAATTTTAAGATTTTTGCGACAGTTCCTCTTTAACCAAGGATTCAACTTCATTCCAATCAGTAGCTGATACCCCCTTTCCCATGGAAAATCGTAACCTTCTCTCAAATAGATCACCAGGGTAGTCTATATGGCTGATATTGTGGTAAACCCCTCCCACAGTGTGATGTCATGACCAAGGTCCTGACAGTTGGCTGTCTGTGAACCTCATTGCATTTTGGGAAATAACTGCTTTTCCAACAGCCAAGCAAGCAGAATCTCCCTCTATGCATAGAAATTTCAGTAACGAACATGTAATATATGACACTCCGCTCTTGCCACAGACAGGACCAGGCCTCCTTAGCCCCCCGGGCCCCCCTGCGACAGCGGGAAGTTTTGGGGGCTATTGTTAAGCCCCTGCAGAACACAAAGGATACCTTTGGAGACATCAGACTATTGCCCATTGCCTGTATTAGCCTCAGTGTGTTAGAGGATAAATTGAGACCATTCACTGGAATTTGGCTTTAAAGAGGAACTCCAGTGAAAATAATGTAATAAAAAAAGTGCTTCATTTTTACAATAATTATGTATAAATGATTTAGTCAGTGTTTGCCCATTGTAAAATCTTTCCTCTCCCAGATTTACATTCTGACATTTATCACAGGGTGACATTTTTACTGTGGGCAGGTTATGTAGCTGCTGCTTTGGCTGTTACAGACAGCTGTAAACAGCCATTTCCTGTCTGTGAACATTGTTACATTGTGGCAGTTTGCCCAGAGTACCGCGGTACCAGAGTTTCTTGTGGGAGGGGTTTCATCACAAAATCAGTCATACAGCGCCCCCTGGTGGTCTGCTTGTGAAATGCAATAGATTTCTCATGTAAAAGGGGGTATCAGCTACTGATTGGGATAAAGTTCAATTCTTGGTCGGAGTTTCTCTTTAAGTTGAATCTCATATTCAGGGTATATAATTTATCATAAATTTTATTGCAGTATTAACAGTGCTAACACCCTTCCTAAAAAGCTGGCAAAAAAATGGAATCATACTCATATTATACCCAAAGAGCCATATTAAAACAGACATCCAAGCCTATACACCAGGCAGACTGATATTGGCACTGCAATGCAAATGACATTTAGGACATAGGGGGGACAGATTATTATGCGCCTTCCATATGAATTGCAGCTATAAAATACGCATTATACCTGACCACTTATTATCTATGGAATGTGATAAGCGGTGCATGCATTGCTGACTTAAACAATGATGAAATCCATATCAAGTGCAAATCAATCAATCATAATAACGTAAAGTCCAATGTCAAATGAATATATTATGAGATTGCAGAATACATGAATAGAGAACATCCAATCCACGTCTGTCTTCAGCAGTAGTCCATGAAAGGTATGTTATTAGCACAGTACAGATCACAGGTCTAAAGAAGATAAGAGATCTCTAGTTAAAGCGGATCAGAGATGAAAAACTAACTATAACAAGTAACTTGTCTATATATCTTATCTAAAGTTTAGATAGTTTACACAGCATATCTAGCTGCAAACAGCTTCAATAGAATATGATTATTTATTCCTGTGATACAATGAGGGCAGCCATGTTCTGTTTGTCACATTGTCACAGGCTGAGGGCTGGAGATGCTATCAGCTTGCCTGTGTGTAAATTCAGTCCCCTCTTCTCCTCCCCTCTGCCTCTGAAATCTCTGGCTAGTAATCTCCTCCTCCTGCCCAGTCTGAGCTCCCATAAGCCCTTGCTACAGTGCCAAGGCACAAAAGAAGGTGTGGGCGAGGCTTGTTTAGTTTATAGGGAATTAGAGTATTAAAACAAAACAAAAAAAGTATTGGGCTTGAGGAATGACCTATAAACTATATGAAAGGAACACAATTATTCAATAAGTAAAAGTTTATCTCTGATCCACTTTAAGAACTACATCTATGCAGACAGATTTTAAAGGAAAATATCACTTTTGTTGAGAAAGACAAAATACAGCCAAGCAACAACAGTCACTTTGGCTCCAATCAGTGCTGTCCAGACTCCTCCCACAACCCACCACTGCACCCAACAGGCTCCTCCTGGGTGTAGCGGGGACCACTTGCTAATCGCCCTAGTGTGGATGGGTACTAAAGGAAGATCCAGGAGACGGAGGACGGCCCCGAGGGAGCGATAAGGCCGGAGGAAGTTGGAGGAAGCCCCAGGTATGTATGGGTTTTTTTTCCTTTTCATTTCCGGTACACTTTAAGGTGGTGAAACAGGATACAATACAAATGATCTGATTTTACAGCAAATCGATGAAAGCGATCGGTTGTCCTGAAAAATCGAAAGCTTTTAATTTGAGTGAGAAATCCGATTGGATTTCTCTTTTTTTTTCCTGTATAAGTCAGTCGGGAGTTGTGGATTTTTCTGATTAATTTTTTTGAAAATTGGGTATCATTTCTGTTCATATGCAAATTTCTATGCGTTTTTATCCACTTCACCCTACGGCAGTTTTTACCCTAACGGACAAGAGCGATTTTCCCCTTTCAGTGCTCATCCCTTTCATTTGCCAATAACTTAATCACTACTAATCACAATGAAATGATCTAGATCTTGTTTTTTTCACCACCAATTAGGCTTTTTGGGGTTGATATTTGTTTTCAGTAATTACTTTATTTTCTCTGCATTTTAAAGGGGAACTGAAGTAAGAGGTATACGGAGGTTGCCATATTTATTTCCTTTTAATCAATACCAGTTGCCTGGCAGCCCTGCTGGTCTATTTCTCTGCAGTAGTATCTGAATAACACCAGAAACAAGCATGCAGCTAGTCTTGTCAGATCTGACTTTAAAGTCTGAAACACCTGATCTGCTGCATGCTTGTTCAGGGGCTATGGCTGATAGTATTAGAGGCAGAGGATCAGCAGGGCTGCCAGGCAACTGGTATTGCTTAAAAGGAAATAAACATGGCAGCCTCCATATACCTCTCTCTTCAGTTCCCCTTTAAAGGGAAAAACAAGGAAAAAATGATGAAATACACTATTTCTCCAATTTCATCCCCTAAAGTTTTAATATAAACACTGCTACTGTACATAAAACCCACACATTCTATCTGCCTATTTGTCCTGGTTATCAAAAGATTGTAATTATGTCCCTAGTACAAAGTATGGTGACAATATGTTATTTGGAAATAAAGGTGTATTTTTGGGGGGTTTTTTTCCTCGCTAATCTCACACGTGCGGGAGCGTGCACTTGCACCCGCACAGTGGCAGCAGCACTGTTTGACTTATAAAAACGTCCTGGAGCCGTTAAGAGGCTGTAGCTGGTCATTTTTATAAGTCTGGTTGTCATTAAGTGGTTATACTGCAGCTAATGAAACTCAATCAGATTTTGCATGCAAATTTATGCTGCATACGTTTTATTTGGCGCATACAAAAATGCAATTTCGCAAAGTAGCAGAAGTGGTGTTCCCCAATGATTTCTATTAGATGTTTGCATGCGAATTTTAATAAGTGTGAACCACGCCTAAGCGCCTTCTATGAATAGTAGTGTCCGGGGGTTAGCGGGAACGTCAGTGGGGAGATCTCGGATGATTCTACATTATCATTACCATTAGTATTATGTGACTGAGGCTGGCAGCTCAGGGCATACACATTACGCACGTCCTGTAGCTGATTACATGCAAGTAAAGCACAGACTAAATCAACTTCACCACAAGCTGTATAACTTAGATATGTTAGTAATTAAAGGGATGAGTTGGCCGCCTTGGGGTCCGCTGGCTGCCTCACCCGCCCTCCCCTAGAGACTGAGTTGTGGAAGATTGAATCACGCTATTGAGGGACTCTCCTGTAGAATAGGCGGTAAGAGACCTTGATCTTTTACAGAGCTGTATAATATTTATATTCATTCACTCCATCAACACTCTGTCTCATCTTACCTGCTGTCTGCCCCCCCCCCCCCCCTCCCCCCCATCCCTCCTCTCTTCCCCCTCCCAAGTCTCTCTCAGTCTCAGCCGTCTGTGCCGCTGTTTAATATCTTTTCCTCTGGAGTCAGCGGCTGCTGATCGGATTTCTGTTCCCTTGTAAAGGTCGTGTGATTAATAGCCGCCGCCATCTCTCCTCCTGTATCAGCTCCTTGTGCAACCTGTGAGCTGAGATTGCTGAGTGTTAATCTGCCAAACAGGCAGCTGGGCCCCCTGGGGAGAGATGCTGGAACCGGGGGGGAGAAGCGGGAAGACCGCCCTCTACAACCTCTAACATGTTGTACAATGTCTCCGCTGACCTAATATGTCATTTCCATTAGGCCACTTTGCCTGTGCTCGGGCCTGCTGCCACTCTAACCTGTAGGGTCCTACTCTTGCCTACCTGGATGGGTGACCCCAAGTCGAGATATGAAGAGGAGCGCTCTGTTTCTTACTCTATCTGTAACTATGTCTCTTTCAAGGGTCATCCACCTATGCTATAAGCTCACCTTTACAGGGTTTCTGACACCCTAATGATGGCCAAACAAGAGCCATCAAAATGTTCGATTTTCTTTTTAGTTTGGTAAAGAGGATAATTTTCATTTATTTTAAAAATCGATTTTCTTGAACTTTCCAATAATTATCTATACCTCCCAACTGTTTGAGGTAAGAAAGAGGGTCACCTTTGAAACATGCGCCTGTCATGTCTCTAATCACGCCCCCTCCACACCGCTAGCCATGCCCCCTCCACACCCCTAGTCATGCCCCTGACACACCCCTAGTCATGCCCCCTACACACCCCTAGTCATGCCCCTGACACACCCCCAGTCAGGGACATGACACACCCCTAGCCATGCCTCCTCCACACCCCTACTCACGCCCCCTCCACACCCCTAGCCATGCCCCCTACACACCCCTAGTCATGCCCCCTACACACCCCTAGTCATGCCCTTGACACAGCCCTAGTCATGCCCCTGACACACCACTAGTCATGCCCCCTACACACCCCCAGTCAGGGACATGACACACCCTAGCCATGCCACCTACACACCCCTAGTCATGGCCAGGACACACGCCTAGTCATGCCCCCTACACACCCCTAGTCATGCCCCTGACACACCCCTAGTCATGCCCCGGACACACCCCTAGTCATGCCCCCTACACACCCCTAGTCATGCCCCTGACACACCCCTAGTCATGCCCCTGACACACCCCTAGTCATGCACCTGACACACCTCTAGTCATGAATGCCAAAAATAATTAATAAGCATAAGACATCGTTTTTTCATTCAAACCACACTGGTCCTTTCTATCATCCTTAGTTTTTATTCATATTAACATAAAAAAATAAGAAATACTGTCTATTCTGGCATATAAGACTGCTTTTTAACCCTTGAAAATCTTCTTAAAGGTCAGGGGTCGTCTTATACGCCGGGTGTCATTGATGCCGGGTGATACACCCTATCCTGTTACCGCCTCTCAGATCTCGCTGCTGAGGACTGTAGTGAAGTGGTGCAGGCGCACATGTGTGAGATCTGAGAGGCAGAGAAGGAGGTACATAGGATACAAAGGCGGGGCCAGAAGGGTGAAAGAGGCGTGTTTTATGGACACAGCGCAATCTATTCTTCCATACCGCTCTGATAAACAGGGAGACAGAGAGAGCTGACCAATCCAAGCAGTGAATCGCCTGTATAATGTTATATACTGGGTACCACATACAGTACAGCACCAGTATCTGTTCATACATTGCACCAATATATGATTTTGTTTTATTTGTATTTGGTGTGCATTGGAAGAGGGGTAGTCTTATACGGCGAGTATATCCCAAACTCTGTATTTTGACTGGAAAAGTTGGGGGGTCGTCTTATATGCCTAGTTGTCTTATACACCGGAATATACGGTATATCAATGTAAAGTTTTTGAATAAAGTTTAAAGTCAAGCACCCTTTTCAGTAGCAAAATACATATACAGTAGTACTATACAGATAAGTCCCGAGAATCTGGCACCAGCGGGGATCACTTGATGCCAGTTGTGCTTGCCAGTTGGTTGAGCAACCAGCCGATAAAGCATAACCCAACCCCCAAATAGTTACTGAGCCTCCAACGATGTCTAGCAGCCTTCCTGGCTGCTTTATGGCTTCCTCTGTGCACGGAAGCTGGCATATCATCTGGACAGCATCGGGTCACGTGACACGCAGGGAGCCGTCCACGGATGTTGGAAGTCGCTAGGAGGCCGCTAGGTGATGTACGAAGGCTGCTAGACATCACCGGAGGCTCGGTAAGTCCCCATTACCCCTCAGGCATGCCAATTACTTGAGACTACTGGTTGCCTGAGCTCCAGATAACAGGGACTTTGCTGTAGATCTGTACAATAATCTTAAAAGAGGGGCAAATAAAGAAGAAAAGGGGACAGAGGGATTTGGTTCCCAAAGTCGGAAGAGTAAGATAAACAGAGTTGCTTCTGTATAGCAGAACTTATGGAAACACGATTGGTTCGGTCAGCCAAATCAGAGCCTTGAAAATCTATTTATGACCATGGCCTCGATTCATCATTGTCTTTATGATAACGTTTTCCAGTTCGTTAAATTACCGAATTCAAAGTTTATCAATTTCTAGTTGTATTCATCAAGGTATTTCCGCATTCGGTGTGATTTCGATAAAATATCGATAACAATGCGGTAACCATTTGGTAACGTGTCGATATTTCCATTTTACAGCGGTAATTTAACACAAGATAACAAAAGATTCCCGTGGAATTGTGGGTAAAAGGCGGTCCTTTGAACACTCCATAGCAACATTCTGAATAAGGCTTAAAACCTGGACCAGGATTCTGGAAGTGGCTTGGGAAAATCCCACAATTTCGCCAGCTGGGGCTTGATAGGAGCCTTTTCTAAAAAAAATTTAGTGCAGCTAGCAATGTAGTTAACCCTGGCACTGCCTGTGTTCTCTTACAAGATGATTCAAGAGAAATGCAGATGTTCTGTTATAGCAAATACATAAATCCATTCTCTTGCAAATTGATATGGTTCTACTTCTAGACCTTATTCTTGCCCTTCTGTGTCTTTGAATCACTCTCAGCTGATACATAACCACTTCTAATGGCTCCATCTTCTCTGTCAGCAATGATCTGACAGGAATAACGACAGAGCAGTGAAGGAGATCACTAATCCTAAATGTAACGCGAAACCACGCCCACTTTCATTTTCATGAATTGCACTTTCTTCCGTTTTATTGCATCATTACCAAATGATTACCGAATGCTCGCTAACAGCTGTAGATAAATTTGATGAATCCTGAAATCTACTTAACAAATTCGGTATTTTACCGAGCTGTTGGTAATTGATTCGATAAGTCTTTATGAATCGAGGCCCATGTCCTAAAGCAGGAAGCATTCACAGCAAATCAGAGTCTTAGAAATGTATCACTTGATCAACTGACCGCATGTTTCGCAAATGGGTGAGAAAGGGTTTATGTTGGGCAGAAGGTTAGAGTAAGCAAATAGAAACCCCCATAGTGTAAGGTATCTGAGCAGTGGATAACCCCTCATGTTGTATGGGGGGGGCAGGAAAAGACTTATCAATCAATCAATCACCAGAAACGTATTTTGAAACAAAGAGTTATCTTTTACGGAAACAGCTCTGCCTGTTAGAATCTGCTTGTGCTTGTTAACATACCAAAAGATGGTGAAAGCCCATTTAACTAATCTCATGCTAGGCCATGTTTTTTCTAAGCATTAATGTTGTTTGTAACAATATTTAAAGCAGGCCTAAACTCTAGCACATCACACAGTGAAAAGTTTTTCACACATGCTGAATAAATTCACTGGACTGTGCTCTGTGATTGTTTAGCTAGATTAGAATGTGTTATCAGCAGCTGTGAATCAGAACTGCATGCTGAGCTGAGGCAGTTCTCTGCCCTGTGTAAACACAGGCTTAACCCTTTCAGTGAATTTTTTAAATCAATTAGACCAGAGAGTATGTTCTGACTTCTACTTTAAGTTTGTATTACAAGCAAGGATGGACAATATTCAAAGATAAATTACAATAACTGGCATAATTAGGGGAGTATTGCTATTTAAACAGCCTTTTAAGTTGCCAGCTTTTGTTCTTGTACTACAGCAGCTGACTCTGCATAATTGGACAGACTACTAGCAAGAAAATATTTATTTAGCATCATTATTATTAACTACACTTGCTGGGGTTGATTTACACCTGTTTTATCTTCTTTTTTTGTAAGGATTTTGCTGCCTTCCCTTCAAATTCAAAAGGTTTTTACAGCCATGAGTAAAACATTTCTATTCACTTAATTATGATCATATATTATCACATTTGCATAATTTATGCGCTAATTCATTTTTATTTCTTTTTGGCACTATTGAGTGATTCATAAACCCGTTACAGACGTCTCTCATGTGTGGCTTAAAGAGACTCTAAAGCGAGAATAAATCTCGCTTCAGAGCTCAAAGTTAGCAGGAGCACGTGTGCCCCTGCTAAACCGCCGCTATCGCGCCGCACAAAGGGGGTCCCTTCACCCCCAAACCCACCCCAGCACGACTTGGTCGTGCATTTGGTCGCTCCTGGAGGCAGGGCTAACGGCTGCAGCCCTGCCTCCAGTCGCGTCTGTCAGCGGCGCATCGCCGCCTCTCCCCCGCCCCTCTCAGTGAAGGAAGACTGAGAGGGGCGGGGGAGAGGCGGAGATACCCGCTGACAGACGCGCGTGGGGCAGGGCTGCGGCGGTTAGCCCTGCCCCAACCAGGAAGCGCTCCCCCGCATTACGGAGTGGGATTTGGGGGTGAAGGGACCCCCGTTAAGCCACGCTATAGCGGCGTTTTAGCAGGGGCACACATGCCCCTGCTAACTCTGAGGTCTGAAGCGAGATTTATTCTCGCTTCAGTCTCTCTTTAAAGAGAACCTGAACTGAAAATTAAAAAATAAACATGCACAGGTCATACTTACCTCCTGTGTAGTCTACTCCTCAATCTCTTTCTCCTCTACTGCGTTCTGTTTGTCCACTGTGATCAATGGAATTCTCTGTCCTCCATTTTGAAAATGGCCATTACCCCCTAACAGCTTCCTGGTCAGCACACTGTTAAACTGTAATATCGCCCACCTGAGCCATAGGGAAACATGGACACAACCTTGCACATTCAGTTGTAACTGACAGCTGCTGATATATAACTGACAGCAACTGGTATATTTCAGTTCTGACAAAATCTTGTCAGAACTGAAAGGGATCACTGTAGGAAGAAAATGGTGAGCTTCTGAGAGGAACTGAGGGTGAGGTTAGTATGTAATATACATTTGCAGCTACGTCATGTGTTTATTTTAAATAATTTTACTCACTTCAGGTTCCCTTTAAAGAGGAACGGTAAAGTGAAAATGATCTCCCCACCAGTGTAGGTAAAAAGTCCTGCAGCCAATGGAAATCCAGCTAAAAAAGGGGGTAAAATCCCTCCCACTCAGTGGTGTTAGTCCTAGGCTAAATTAAAATTCAGCCTTGGATGCACAGCCTTGTGGGTACTAACATCACATGGAGTTACTTTCTCATTTGCGTAATGCTGATATTAAAATACATGCAAACACCTACAAATAAGTACTTTTCTTCCAGAGTAAAATGAGCCATAAACGTCTTTTCTCCTACGTTGCTGTCACTTACAGTAGGTAGTAGAAAGGACAGGTTTTGGACTAGTCCATCTCTTCATGGGGGATTCTCAGCATGGCCTTTATTCTTTATAAAGACACTCCCTCAAAATGATTTGTCAAAAGATGCTGGCCAGCCTCCCTGCTCACCATATACTTTTTTGGCAGTTTGGCAACTTCTATTCACCGAGTGCTTTTGAACTAAAGAAAACCCTGAGATTGCAATTAGGGGAGCCCTGATGCTTGTGGGATTTCTCCCTATTACTGGCCAGCTAATGAAGCCAGGGCGAAGGCCTGGTAGAGTTCCATGCTCATAATTTTTCTAGCTTTCCACAAAGTGGAACCTGTTCAGCACCATGGATAGCTGCTTGATCTGCGGCACACTGAGTAAAGATATGCTGAGTTGGCTGCAGCGCACAGCTAGCCATGCTTACCCATCATGCACCAGCTCACACATGAGGTAAACCTCACATTCATTTGATGAATTAGGCATGCAGGAAAGCTACACTCCCCATTGGTAATACGTGTACAGGGCTCCACAGCTTATCACAATGTTATTAACCATTTCAGCCCGCGGGGATTTTTCACCTTATGCATCAGAGCAATTTTCACCTCCCATTCATTCTCTAATAACTTTATTACTACTTATCACAATGTATTGATCTATATCTTGTTTTTTTCGCCACTAATTAGGCTTTCTTTGGGTGGTACATTTTGCTAAGAATTATTTATTTATAAATGCCTTTTAACAGGATTAATAAGAAAACAATGGAAAAAATTCAGCCATTATAGCTTTAAAATAATCCACGCTACCATAATTAAAACCTATGTATTTTATTTGCCCGTTTGTCTCAGTTATTATACCATTTCAATTTTGTCCCTATCACAATGTATGGCACCAATATTTTATTTGGAAATAAAGGTGCATTGCTTCCGTTTTGCGTCCATCACTATTTACAAGCTTATAATATAAAAAATGTTTGTAGTATACCCTCTTCACATGCATATTTAAAAAGTTCGTTTTTGTTTTCCCTCCTTGTACTTCTCGCTAAGGGGAAGTACAAGGGGGATGCGTTAATTTTTCCGGGCAGAAGAACTGAAGCCTCACAGGTGAGCGCTTCGGTTTTTCTGCGGGGGACAGGGATCGGTCATCGGGAACCATGTTCCCGTTCACTGATCCCAGGGCTACCGGGGGATACCACGGGGGTGCGCCCGCAATGGCGCTGAAGCGCGGGCGCGCAGGTGAGCAGCCGCCCGGACGTGAGCTGAAATGGTTAAATCAACCCCATGCATGCTATGGCTTTTGTAAGAATATCTGAAGATTTTAAAGAGAACCTGTAACAAAAAAAAAGTATGTAGAAAGACAAAAAGAAGGAACAAATGAGAGCCCCAATAGTGTATTATTGCTGATATAAGGTTACAAAGACTTCTTTTGCTTCAAAAACTACAGTAAATCTGCAATGTGTCTACTCCCTGCTTTCATGGAAGCAGACATAGGATTAACATCCTGTGTTTAAAAATTAGCTGCTCTGTCCAGGCAGCCAGCTGACACAGCTCAAATGACGGTGGTGATTAGCCACAGATAAGGAGGAATTAGACAGGCTGAACTCTCTAAATACATACAGGGTGCATTTCTCTGTTTTCCTTCTGTCCTGAGCAAGAGCTCCACTTCAATATATTTCACAGAAGACCTGGGATGTCTAGTACAGTGGTTCTCAACACGTGGTACGCGAGACTACAGTCAGGGGTACACAGTGCAATCAGCTGTGCTGGCTTCAGTGGCGTAGGGATAGCCGGCATAGTGAGCTCGGAGCCACAAGGAAGCATGTCAATCCTAGCTGCCTGTGTACTTTTTTTTTGTGTAACTTTTTTTCTGAAGTGCAGCCACAAGGCTGCAATTTCCATAAGTAAAAAAAGGATTGTTATAGAGAGGCAGGCAGACAGGTGAAAGGGACTATTTCACCTTCCGCCTCTCTGATGGCAAACAACACAATTGTTGCCTCTTTGGTAGGATATAAAACGTAACTTTTAATAAATAAAGATATAAAATACACCCAGAGCTGGCTGTCTTAATTACAAACTCATAACTTATGAACTAGGGGTCTATAATAAGCAACGCTGGAAAGATTACTTCCCCCCCTTACAGTTCATATCGTCAATAATAAATTACACAAAACCCCCACCAAAATAACCCAACATGTTTCACTTCCTAGCGGAAGCTTTTTCAAGGGAACAAAGTGAAGTGCAAAAGTGCATTGGTGCTAAGGTGCAATATTATTAAAACAAAGAAAATAACATGAGTCAAACAGCGTGTCCGCTCATGACAGCAGCCTAAATGAACTGGCTTATTTAGGAGTCCTTTTATACTTCCTGGACAGTCACATGGGTGTGGGTGTGTTCCCAACTCCACCCATTTGTGAAAAAAGTCCTGGTGATTGGTCCCTGGGCTTGTCAGAAAATGGCCCAGCCAATCAAAGAGACTCTCCATTAGGACCCATTGATACCAGATATCCCCTTATTCTATGTCCACTACACTCCTTAGATCAATATTTCATTTCCCTGTGTGTTTAAAATACTCTATAATCCATAGATTAGTCGCTCCTGGTAGCGCTAATACACAGAGTAAGAAGTATCGTATTTCCATGCTCCCCATTGGCTAACACCTTTTCCAAGCTCAGCAGCAGAGTGCCCAATCAGATTCTGGTCACACCCATCTCCCAACAAATCACCAATCAGCTCTCCCCACGGAACACGTCCAATAAGTCCGTGCGGAAGCCTATGTACTGAGGCACAGGATGAGTCACTACTCATGCGAGTGGCTCATCTCGCAGAGTGACTCACCATTGGAGTCAGTGCTGAACAGCTGCTCCATCTCTGGTTCGATTCCCACCCTCAGCAAAATATTTTATACCTCTGTATTATTAACTCATATTTATATGGGAGGAAATTACTGTGTAGTCCTCAATTGGGAATATATATTAATGTCTGTTCTATTGTTGTATAGCTCATATGATGGTAGGTAAAAACGACACAGGTGTTTATTTTAGGAAGATCATATAGCAGATGGAGGATCTTGGCATTCATACACCCTCATACAATGGGGCCCATAAAATGCTCTTAATGATCAAAGGAGGGGGAAGTGGAAGAGGGGAGGGTCCATTATTGTTCTTATTAACCCACATGTATACTAAGGTTAGTTGTCATTGCCGAAGCTTCAGATGGAAATACACAGCTAGAGGATCACTATAAAAAAGAGTATGTGTGAACATATCCATATTCTCCAGAATTCTTAACCCCCCAACACCCCATAAATCCATACGCAGGGAAGGGGCAAAGGTTGAATAATAGGGGATGATACTTAAGGACACCCAGATACACATATATATATATATATGTATATATACATATAAACACACATACATACACACGAGGAAACCATTCAGGTGTACATATACATAAAGTCGAGGTAGAAAAACCATAATGGAGCATGTTACCCTGAGGATTGGCAATAGTTCTTCCATAAATATACATATTCAAATGCCCTGTTATACAGAAGGAACCACATTAAGGGGGGGGGGGGGGAAACATCCCACCGGGGATAGTCCCTTACTGTAATAAATTATAGGAAAGGTGCATATGTGAAGCCTTCATTAAGGCCAACTGGTGACATGGTACCAAGTCTATAAATCCACTTTGCCTCCAGTTGTCTAAGCTTGAGGTCCAGGTTACCACCCCTGGGTCCTAGTTGCCATTGCTGTATCACCCAAAATCTCAAGAATGCTGGATCCCCAGCATGCATCTCCGCAAAGTGTCTCGCCACTGATGTATTTCGCTTATGTTTAATGTCCCCAATATGTTCTAGAATTCTCGTTTTCACAGCTCTAGTGGTTTCCCCTATATAGATCAACGGGCATGGACATTTCAGGGCATAGACCACTCCCTCCGTGTCACAGTTAAAGAAGTCTAGTAGTCTATAGACCCTGTCGTTTTTGGGGGCTCTAAACTCTTTACATTTCTCCACGTTATTACATGCTTTGCATCTACCACATTTGAACATACCATTCAATACTGGGTTCAACCAAGTTCGCTTTTTCTCTTTAAATTTTGTGCCCTTTGCGGGCAAAAACGAGTGCATTAGGGAGTCACTGAGATTTTTCCCCCTCCTGTATGTGAAGCGGGGGGTTAATGGCAGGAAGGCCTTAAGTTGCGGGTCCAATTGTAAAATTGACCAATGTCTCTCCACTATTTTTCTTATGTTTTCTGATCTATCCGTGAATGTATTGATGATTCTAATTGCATTATCTTTCTCCCCAGTGTTCATTTTCTTTCTTGGTATCAGTAAATCCTGTCTCTCTGTTTCTTTTGCTTGGGTCTCTGCTGTCAACAGCACATTTTCTGGGTACCCCCTTTCCCTAAATCGCCTGTACAGATTCTGGCACTCTAGATCAAAGTCTTCCGGATTTGAGCAATTTCTTCTTGCCCTTAGGTATTGGCCTCTGGGGATCCCTTTTTTAAGGGGGGCTGGGTGAAAACTCTCCCAGTTCAGGAGAGAGTTCGTGGATGTTGGCTTTCTAAAGATTGTAGTGTCAAGCCCTCCACTTTGATTTTTCCCGATGTGTACATCCAGGAAATTTATGGAGTTGTAATCAATTTCATATGTGAAATACATCCCTATATCGTTCGTATTCAAGATGTCGACGAACTCTACAAACATCTCTCTGGGGCCGTCCCACAAGACAAAGATGTCGTCTATGATGGCCCATACTCACGAGGGACTTTTGTCGCCTCAACACGCGGCGCGCGCGTGTTGCGGCGACAGGTCGCCCGTGAGTATGGGCCGTTGCACGCGCGCGCACCCCGAACTGTCGCCCGTCGCTCATGTCGCCATGCGATTGAAAGTTTCAATCGCATGGCGACAGTCGCCGCCGCACCTCCGCCGCAACTGTCGCTAGTCCGCGTGAGTACGCGGACTAGCGACAGCAACCTCCATTAAAGTATATGGAGCTTCCGGCGGAGGGAGGAGGAACGTCGGAGACAGCTTCCGCCTCGCCGCTGGTCCCTCTTCCACGTGTGTACGCGGAGGGACCTGGCGAGGAGCTGTCGCCGGCCTGTCGCCCACACGCTCACGTGTGCTGGCGACAGGCAACATTTGCAGCCCGTAAGTACGGGCCATTAGATCTGTGTACCCAGCCGATAATTAGTTTATAGTTCCGGCTGGGAACAGAATAACACTGCACAGAACGTCGCTCTGCCCACTGCCCACCCAGATGGGAATACAGCCAGAGAGGGAGAGAGTCTCGTTACTGGGAGAGGCCCCTCCCCCCAGTGCACAGCATTGGGTAGAGCTGCACTAGCCCGCGTGGTTTGAATTAGCCAGGACAGATATGTCTCTGCTCCAGAAGGTAGTATACCTCCTCCACGGACTGCAGTTGTCTGCAGGTATCCTGATATCTCTCCCACATTTTTCTCAGTCCCTTCTGTCAGCCTGTCCTGCAGACACCGTCTTTCCCCCTCCCCTCTGTGCACACACTGCCCCGTCTCCCTCTCCCAGCACTGGGCTGAGCCTGCACCAGCTGTCAGCTCTTCTCCAGTAGTTCACCCATCTCCACTCTTTTGCACACTTTTTTATCCTTCGTCCCTTTCTGTATTTATAGCTTGCATTAGCAGGTTGTGCAGTTTATTGGAATCCTGGTTTATGGTGATAGCATTTGCACTCTATTTATGACTATTGTATGTAGTTATTGTCACCCAATTGCAGTATTCCTATTAATTTAACATATCTTACTGTTTGATCACTGGATTATCTGCCTTGCATTTATTTATTAGATTCTCCTATATATTGCATACTCCCCCTCTTCTCTCATCTGCTTACCTCTCATCTCCTCTGCCCAAACTCCATGCAATTTCCTGTCAAATTTCGTTTTGATCTCTCTCTTAATGAGCACGCACTATGCCGCAGTAGTGCAGCGTAGCGTGCGCTAGTAACATACGCGCGCTCCTCTCCTTGTAACTTTCGCCCGCTACGCTCGTCCTGGGGGTACTTGGCTGGAACTGAATTGCAATAGGGGGTACTTGGAACAAAGAAGTAGAGAAACCCTGGTCTAGTAGAAGCACAGCCTCCTGAGAGCCTGGATATAACACTCTGCAGCTGAGTTTTCATTTCATAGCGGTAAAAACAAGGTCTGGTGTTAGGAACATAACAGAATGCCAAAGTAGGAACGCTGCCTCCATGTACCGCATGTAGTATTTATAAAACAGGCACACAGGCAATGTGTCAACATTTTTATAAATGAGAATTTCTCTACTCCCTCTGAGGTCGAGCCAACAATTTTATGACCCAGTTTGTAAAGTAGAAGAAGGTCAAGTTAGACAATCTCTTCCGTGTGTTTTCTTTCCCTTTAGATAGAATATAAAAAAAAATAAAAATAAAGCGTAGATATAAATTTTGCAAAAAATGGATCTTAGACATTGCATCCAATTTTAGGCTGAGGGGCATCATTGGTGAGAGGGCAAAAGCAAGGTTCCATACTGACTCTGACATCCCTGCTGGTGTCAATGCACTTTGTGTAACAATAAAAGTTCCCTGGGATTCTGGGCTTCCATACTAAGTGCCTCCGGTGATATCTTCTGTTGCTAGGCAACCAGAGTGATAAAATGACAATATGGCTCCCCACTTGATAAACAAACGGGAAGTAGGTATTTAGAGGTTGATTTTACCAGGAGATCGATGTAATCACGTTATAGAATTACCTGATCAGTTTTAGACCGTTTATCTATCCTAATGCTGGGTACACACGTTGCGATTTCCCGCTCGATCCGCGGGATCGATCGGGATCGATCGATTATTTCCGACATGTTCGATCGGGTTTCGATCGATACAGCCGTTGATTTTGCATACGTAACATGCAAAATCGATGGCTGTATCGATCAAAACCCGATCAAACATGTCGGAAATAATCGATCGATCCCGATCGATCCCACGGATCGAGCAGGAAATCGCAACTTGTGTACCCAGCATAAGGCCCCATTCACATCATGACGCGCTTCCGTGCGCATTTGGAAGCACGTATGATGTGCGACACGCAAGAAGGGCATAGACAGCCCTTCTGACGTTCAAACCATAGGCGCTGCGCTATCGTACTGCTGCATGCGTTCTGTCTGCAAGCACATCGCTGACCCATTCATTGTAGTGACGCAGGTGGCGTGTGGTTGTACGCATTGCTTTCCATTGCACAGCCATCTGCGAGCCATGATGTGAATGAGGCCTAAGCATGATCAGAAACAGTTGTAACTCGTTTTCTGATTGGGCAGCACAATGATAAACAGCTGGATACTTTTGTAGTGCGTTGAACAGTACAAAACTAGCAGGACAGAAGTTTAATCTTTTTTCATGAAATTTCAGCAGAAATCCAAATTGGCTCACCGGCCTTATACACAGACCTTAAAGAGGAACTCCAGTGAAAATAATGTAATAAAAAAAGTGCTTAATTTTTACAATAATTAGGTATAAATGATTTGGTCAGTGTTTGCCCATTGTAAAATCTTTTAAATCCCTGATTTACATTCTGACATTTATTACATGGTGACATTTTTACTGTTGGCAGGTGATGTAGCTGCTGCATGCTTTTTTGGCAGTTGGAAACAGCTGTAAACAGCTATTTCCCACAAGGCAACAAGGTTCCCAGACAGGAAACTGCCAGGAGTACCATGGTCCTCAGAGTTTCTTGTGGGAGGGGTTTCACCCCAATATCAGTCATACAGCGCCCCCTTGATGGTCTGTTTGTGAAAAGGAATAGATTTCTCATGTAAAAGGGGGTATCAGCTACTGATTGGGATAAAGGCTAATTCTTGGTCGGAGTTTCTCTTTAAGGCACACCAGAACTGGGAGGGGTTTGGTGGCTGTCACATTTATTTCCTAGTAAACAATGCCAGTTGCCTGGCCCCCTGCTGATCTCTTCAGTTGCAGTAGTGTCTGAATCACACACCTGAAACAAACATGTGGCTAATCTAGCCAGACTTCAGTCAGAAACACCTGATCTGCAGTATGCTTGTTGAGGGGCTGTGGCTAAAAGTATTAGAGGCAGAGGATCAGCAGGACAGCCAGGCAACGTGCATTGTTTAAAAGGAAATCAATCTGCCAGCCTCCATATCTCTTTCAGTTCACGTGTGCTAGGCCTCTATAATTCTTTTTTGTTTTTCTTCCAAAGTCAATCATGTGTCTTCCTCCTGATCTAATCTTCTTCAGTAACATTTGACAATAGCTTTGTCTATAAAAAAGGGTGTATGATTGATATCCCATCCCAAGTGCAGCAATTACATTCCTGTTTATTAAAATCTCTAGCTGTATTTTTTGGGGACATCCGGCACATAAATAACAAGGTTTACATTGTCAGATCACTGCATTGTGACCTCGCTTGTCAAATAGTTCTGCGCAAGGCTGCTGCAGTTTAACTCTGACCACTAGGGGCAGCGTGCCATCGGTGTCTAGGCCTGGTGATAAATGATTATATTCAACCAAGCAATCAATAGGGCAACACGCTTATACTAATACAGCCATGATGAGAACACGTCTCCTTGTAAGTGTAATTTATGTCTCCATATTCAACCGTCACTCTACAAAATTGGATTTTGATTCCTCTGTACATTGTTCATACAATTATTGTGTAATTGTGACAACTACATTCTGTGGTGGAGGCAACTAGCTCACAGCCTGCACTTTAGATGGAGACCATCAGGATGACACAAGAAGAGTTGTATGGAAGACCCCAGTGGCCAGTAGGAGGCAGCTTTGTGGGAGGTTATGCCTTGGAATCATAGTATGTTATGGTAAAAGGTGAATTTAAATGCCAGGGGCGCCCCAATAAAATAGCGGATGCCAGGGCTGGGTGAGTTAGGGTTAGGAATCAGTGAGGGGTCAATTAGGGTTAGGCATCGATAGGGGGGTCAGTTAGGGTTAGGCATCAATAGAGGGGTCGGTTAGGCGTCAGTTGGGGAAGGTCGGTTAGGGTTAGGCGTCGATGGGGGGTCAGTTAGGGCTAGGAATCGATGGGGGGTCAGTTAGGGTTAGGCATCGGTTGGGGGAGGTTGGTTGGGGTTAGGCATCGATAGAGGAGTTGTTTAGGGTTAGGCATCAGTTGGGGTCGGTTGGTTAGGGATTGATGGCGGGGTCAGTTAGGGATAGAAATCAATGGGGGGGGGTCAGTTAGGGTTAGGCATCGGTTGGGGAGGTCGGTTAGGGTTCGGCATCAATGGGGGGGTTGGTTAGGGCTAGGTATTGATAGAGGGTCAGTTAGGGTTAGGCATTGATGGCGGGGTTGGTTAGGGTTAGGCATCGGTTGGGGGAGGTCGGTTAGGTATCGACGGGGGTGTCAGTTAGGACTAGGCAATGTGGGCGGTCAGTTAAAGGACACCGAGGCAAAAATAAACTTATTTAAACGATTGTATCCTTCTCCTAAAAATGACTTTTTAAGATATTCCACAGTTTTATTTTATGTTTAACCTCCCTGGCGGTCAATTAGAACTGCCAGGGGGCAGCGCAGATTGTTTTAAATCATGTAGCTAGCCTAGCGCTAGCTACATGATAGCCGCTGAGCAGCAGAATCCCCCCACCCTCTCCGATCGCCTCCGGCGATCAGCGGAAGCAGGAAATCCCGTTCAGAACGGAATTTCCTGCTGGGCTTCCCCGGGCGCCATGGCGACAGTCGTCATCAACGTCATGGACATCATGACGACATTGGGAGTCCCGATCCACCCCTCAGCGCTGCCTGGCGCTGAAAGGCCAGGCTGCGCAAGGGGTCTGGGGGAGGGGGCGGCGAATCATCGCAGAGCGGCGGCGATTGGGAAGTACACGCAGCTAGCAAAGTGCTAGCTGCGTGTACAAAAAAAAAAAATTATGCAAATCGGCCCAGCAGGGCCTGAGAAATCCTTCTGCACGTGTAGCCCGACCTGAGGTCCGGGCTTACCGCCAGGGAGGTTAAATCTATTTTTTAAGTTTTAACTGTTTTATTGTTTTTGCTCAATGACACATTCATTGAAGTATGCCAAAGCTAAAATATATGAACTATTGGCCCTTTTTATCTCTTTCCTGCTCTCGAAGCCATTTTCTGCTAGGAAAGTGTTTTATAGTTGGAATTTCTTATCAGTGAGGGTCACACTATAGTCACTAGTTATATGTGTGCTTGGCACTGTACATACACATGTCTATCTCATCATGTCAGATGTCACTTCAGGTATCCTTTAAGGTTAGGCATATTGGGTGGGGGTGTCAGTAAAGGGTAGGCATCGTGGGGGGGGCGGGGGTCAGTTAAGGGCAGGCATCGTGGGTGGGGTCAGTTAAGGGTAGGCATGGGAAGAGGGAGGGTTCATGTGAGAATAGGGTTAGGTTTAGGGTTAGTAAAATATCAATACATTTACTATAAGAATTACCGTTGGCTAATATTGGAATATCAGTAATTTTACCAATATTCTACTAGCGGCTATTTCAGGCACCCAAATTTCTCCAGCGCCCTTTTTGAATGTATGCATCATTATAGCCCTACAGACTCTGTAATATTCCTTTAAACAGCAATCTCACTATACAGAGCGTGCAGCCATGGTGATATATTAATCAACAGTGATGCATATTAATTGTTGCTATAGCAATTTTATAGATGAGTCTGAACTGTGATATATATATATATATATATATATATATATATATATATATATATATATATATATATATATATATATATATATATACATATACATATATATATATATATATATATATATATATATTTATATATATTCATCTTATTAAAACATTTCCAAAAGCTGCTTTTACATTGATTAACCACTGAAGCATAGAAGAATATGTAATGTATCCATATTCCGGGGATACTCAGGAGAGTATTTTTTTATACATACCGTATGCATGGAAACACCCATCTTGAATAGCTATTGTCAAATAAAACATGTCAAGTACCTGGTTAGGAACCCTGACACTGGCCACTTCCTGCACATTAGACTGCCGCCCACTGGCCACTTCCTGCACAATAGACTGCCACTGCTGAATGCTGCAATCTCCTCAGGGAATGAAGTCTGTGCCTACCCCCTGCAGCCCGAACAATAGAAATGTTGCACAGTTGTATAGAGGCGTCAGAAGTATAAAAAGGAGGTTACATTTTTTTTAAAAGAACACCGGGGGGTTAGTGGTGTACTTACCTTCCCAAAGTAGACACAAGATGCTGTTGATTTTTTCAACAATTAAATCGTTTATTTACATACTCCGGGTGGGTGCAACGCGTTATGTGGGCATATCCCACTTCATCAGGCAATGGATTGGAGTACAAACAACCCATGCATTCTCAATGAATCTCTCTGACAGAGGTTCTAAGCTTTCATTAAGAACGCATGAGTTGTTTGTACTCCAATCTATTGCCTGATGAAGTGGGATATGCCCATGAAACGCATTGCACCCACCTGGAGTATGTAAATAAAGTATTTAATTGTTGAAATAATCAACAGCATCTTATGACTACTTCAGAGAGGTAAGTCCACCACTAACCCCCCAGTGTTCTTTTTAAAAATGTTTTACCACCTTTTATACTTCTGGCACCTCCATACAACTGTATAATTATTGTGTCCACCCCGGGTGGAGGGGACTTGGTTCCTTGTTCCGATCTACAGAGGGCGACTTCTTAATCCTGAGTGAGGACAGGTCTAATACTCCCCTCCTGCCTATATAAGTGGTCGCCTAGACGGTAACCCAGACTTGTGAGTATAACACTATACTTACTCTTTCATGTTCACAAATTCCAGTACTATACTATATTGGGCTCTCGGTGTCTCCTTTTTATCCAATAGAAATGTTGCAATCCAAGAAACAGCAACAGCAACACCCACAGAATCTGCTACTAAATCCCTCAGTGAAGTTCTTCAGATTATGTTCAGTTGCAGAAACCTTGTCTCGTTGAAAAAAAGGTAATGTGAACACTATATTTTTAATTCTCTGCCTGACGATATATCTCTGCTCTTGAATATTGCTGGTGATATCACATAATGGTATTATAATATCCCCAAGAGAACCGTTGAAGTCGGTGATACAGGAATTTTAAGCACTTTCTCTCTGGCCCTTCAGTAGTACATCCATGTTCCCCACAGGTACAGTCACTGGACTAGTTTTCTATCATCATACTGTCGGCCCTGTCCCAGCCTCTCTTGCTCAGGGTATGTAGTATAAATGTGAAAACTGGCATTAGTGGCTATTGGCTAACACTCACAGTTGTGGCTCAAGGGGTGGAGGAGGCCCATAATTGTACCTCATATGGGGGTCTAGGAGAGTTTTTGAAGCGACCTATGTATATGAGGCACAGAAACCTTTAATGAATGCTGATAGTGGCCTTGAATACCGGTCTCAATAGGGCTGTGGGATGTATATCAGTTCTTCCAGTCCAGAAGTGAGCCCACCACATCAAGGTCACCTATTGTATCTGGGAAACCAGAATCTTTGACTCCTCAGTCAAGAGAGTCTCCGTCAGGCTTGTCTGGTTACCTGCTATGAGTCAGGCTCTGTATGCCCATATGACTGACATGTAGCCCAGCCCTAACGCCTGCGGAAACTCCTGCCTTATACAAACTACAATACCCTGCAGGCAGATGTAGCATACAGACTGGCAGACAGCAATCACCAAACACAGCAATGAGCAATGCAAACACAGTATACTTAATAGTCACCTGAGACCTATAGGCTGAGGCAGTCCAGATGATGGCAAGATAGCAGGCTGTGGCTGAAGTATAATCACTAGACAGATGTGTGGTCAATAACAGGCCAGAGTCAGTCCAGGCAGAGTTCATGGAAGTCCTTTAAACAAGCAAAGGTCGATCCAGGCTGCAGACAGGGGAATCCAGGTACAAGCTGAGTCGGCAACAGGTAATCCAATAGAGAAGCATGGTCAGGTACAGGCAGAGGTCGGCAACGATAAGGCAATCTGAAAGAAGCTTAGTCAAGAGACGGACACAAGTCGGCAGCAACACAAGTACTTGGTGTGAGCGCAATCTCAGCAACAAGCCCAGCATAGGCTATCACGGGCGATAACTGAGGGCGCTCACCTTACATTTATACAAGGACTAACCAATCAGAAAGTAAAGGAATCCAAAGTAACCAATCAACAGAGAGCATGTCAGCAGCGAGGCTGACACCCGATGCACACACATGGTTAATGTTTACACCGGCGGAGCACGTACTGAGAGTGCGCCCGCCGCGTATCCAATGGGAGCTGAGCGCCATCCGCTCCAGTGACGCCAGAGACAGGCCGAGACCGTTGATCTCTGCCATCCGCGGCCACCGGATCTTACAGTCTGATGATAGGATTCTCGGTCTTTTGTTGGATAGAAACATAAACATCTTAATAACCCTGCCCCACACAATGTGGACCTGCTATCCTGAGATCCCCACTCTCTAGTCAATTCTGACAGGTTCCAGCTTTTGTTGTCCTCAGGGGTGAATGGGCGGCAAAAGCCGAAACCGATCGGAACTAATTAGAGAGTGGGCATCAGGGCCGGGCCGAGGCATAGGCTGGAGAGGCTCCAGCCTCAGGGCGCAGTGTAGGAGGGGGCGCACAATTCATTTAGTTGTCATTCCTAATTGTGTATGAAGCAGAAAGAAATAAGAAAAGGGGATACATAGTAGTGACTGCAAGCCAGAAAACTAGAGATTAAGGTGTTGGGGAGGTTGGGGGCCCTGGGGAACCTATTAGTCTAATAGCAATCAGTGTGTGACGGCTGGGGTGGGAGGGATGGAGGGGCCTCTTAGTGTAATAGCAATCAGTGTGTGACGGCTGGGGTGGGAGGGATGGAGGGGCCTCTTAGTGTAATAGCAATCAGTGTGTGACGGCTGGGGTGGGAGGGATGAGGGAGGGGCCTCTTAGTGTAATAGCAATCAGTGTGTGACGGCTGGGGTGGGAGGGATGGAGGAGGGGCCTCTTAGTGTAATAGCAATCAGTGTGTGACGGCTGGGGTGGGAGGGATGGAGGAGGGGCCTCTTAGTGTAATAGCAATCAGTGTGTGACGGCTGGGGTGGGAGGGATGGAGGAGGGGCCTCTTAGTGTAATAGCAATCAGTGTGTGACGGCTGGGGTGGGAGGGATGGGGGGGCGCACTTTGGTGTCTCAGCCTTGGGTGCTGGAGGACCTTGTCCCGGCTCTGGTGGGCATCTCTAAGGTTTTTACCACTTTTAGGGCTTCAAGACTTTTATTATTTGAATGGGTCCCCGTTGTGCAGGAATCATGATGTAAGTGATTGTTTCTACTTGTGTTTGTGCAGTTACAATAAAGGTTTGTGGAGTACTTACCTGCATACTCATCAGTGCTTTTATCCCTGGTGACGGTCACCTTCTCTAGGTGAGCACCGGGGGCTGCAGGATTCTGCTTGCTAAAGCTGGTTGTACATCCCACAGTGAAGTTTGTCTGCTACCCCTGCTTGCGCTGAGTTTTTGGGAGATATTCATTTGATTGATTGTCTGGAATAGCGCATCTTGGCTGCAGCATTTCTTTGGTGGCATCCATTGAGGAAGTGCTTGTACTTTGTTCACAGCCATCGGTAGTTATCCTGCTTACTTGATTTGTGAACAGACTATGAATTAAAGTGCCCACAATCTGGCAGTTCCAGAAGGTGTCATGTGCAACTATTGTGTGGCTTTTATAGAAAAGGCTGATTCATAGGCGTCCGCATATAGGGGCAAAATGGGGCAGCCGCCCCCCACCGGCCGTCAGCCACCCCCCTCTGGCCGTTCCCACTGCCTATCATGTAACAGGCTGTGTGCCAGCAGCCAGCATCAGACCTCCGATCAGCCAGCGACCAATGAGAAGCAGGCACTAGAACCCGAGGACACCGCACTGATATGCGGAAGTGACGTCATATGTCACTTCCTCATATGCAGCATGGTGAGCAGCTGATGAGCAAGGTAATGTCCACGTTTCTCTGTGGCTCAAGTGGGCGATATTACAGTTTAACAGTGTGCTGACCAGGAAGCTGTTTTGGGGTAATGGCCACTTTCAAAATGGAAGACAGAGAAGTCAATTGATCACAGTGGATAAATGGGACGCAGGAAAGGAGAAAGAGATTGATGTGAAGTATGATGTCTGTATGTTTATTTTGACTTTTAATTTTCAGTTCAGGTTTTCTTTAATGCTGGTTTGGGCGTGGAGCTTTGCAGTGGTCCCAGTGCCCCTTCCAATCAGAATATTGTGGCACTCTGATCATCCCCCAGACGTTCAGGGCAAAGGCCAGCCGTGACCAGACTGGAGCCCCGCCCAGAAGCACGTGTTAAGCCTTTCTGAAAAAGTCTATTAAAAACTAAACTGAATGGTTTTTCAATAGCATGACTTCAATAGCAGCTGGATAGCATCCATGTTTCTCTAAATGCCGGCTACCGGCATTTAATGGCACTTTATTTGGCCTGAGGAAGTGAGTGAGTTCTCACGAAACGCGTTGCCTGTGCTTTTTTTTTTTACTTATAAACCTATATGGGTGTGTCATCATTGAGGTAAGCCACCTCATTTATTTATATTTTAGTTGCTTTTAATGTATTTTATTCACTTTGGGCGCCTCTTTTTACTAGTGTCTCACCCCATCCGTGGGGTGCTCCTACACCTGACCACTGGTGGTCTCTGACACTACCTAGTTTGCCAGTGTGTAAGAGTTTTTTCAAGAGAGCGACCTTGGCCAGGTCTCCTGGTACCCCGAGTGGAGTCGGGTTTGTGCCTCTCCACCTGCCTGCAGTGGTCGGTTGCCCTTCTGCAAACTGCCTTTGTGAGTATTATTTCAACACCATTTAGATTTATTCATAAATCTCTGTGACGTACTGCACCATCTGGGCTCCCGCTGTCTCTGTGTTTCTTTCCATAGGGTGCATATACTCACCCTCAACCTTCTTGTAGCTGGATAGCATTAACCACTTGACGACCAGTGGATTTCTGTCTGATCTGTGCTGCGTGGGCTCTCCAGCCCGCAGCACAGATCAGGATTATGCCAGGATGATCAGACTTACCCCCTTTTTTCCCCACTAGGGGGATGTCCGGATGTCCTGCTGGGGGGGTCTGATCGCTGCCGGCTTGCTGCGCTTTGCGGGGGGCTCTTCAAAGCCCCCCTCCGCAGCGTTCTCTGCGCTCCGTCCCTCTCCCTCCCACTCCCTGTGAGCTGCGCAGGACGGATATCCGTCCTGCGCATTGAAGGATAGACTTCAGCCTATCATAGGCCGGCGATCCCCGGCCAATCAGAGGCCGGGGATCGCCGATCTGCCTTACGGTGCTGCTGCGCAGCAGCGCCATATGATGTAAACAGCGGGGATTTCTTCCCCGCGTGTTTACCTTTTGCCGGCGAGCCGCGATCGGCGGCTCTCCAGCTGTTCACGGAGACACCCTCCGTGAACGGACATGGAAAGGCCGCTCGAACGAGGGCCGTTTCCATGGAAATCCGCAGACGACCAGTTCACGCCAATCGGCGTTAGCTGGTCGTCAAGAGGTTACAGGATACCCGAAGTGACGTGTGACATGATGAGATAGACGTGTATGTACAGTGCCTAGAACACTGTAACGATTGAGGAATTATCTCCGTGATCAGCGCACAAGACATGCGCTGACACTGCGGAAATCCTCCACAAGCGTGTAATTTGAGGGAACCCAGCAAAAGGTGCAAAGCACCTGTAGAGGGAAATTCCTGTCGGCAGGTGGAGCTGTGGAGTGCAGAGGAACAGCTCCTCTGCCCTGCCACAGACGCAAGACAGGAATTGCACGAAGGGAAGAAACGCAGGGCAAGATAGCCCTGAAAGAGAGAGATCAAAGCAACAGAGGGTATGTGTGTCCACCAAACTAGTCGCCACCCTGTGACGATGAACACACAACCAGGAAGATAAAGTGAGAAGGCAATCGCCGGAGATGGCGGTTGCTAACAGCGACACAAGACCGAATAAGCACAGATGAGGAATGTATGTATGTCCACCAATCTAGCCGCCAACCTGCGACGGCGGACACACAACAAAGAAAAACGAGTGAGAACGCAATCGCATGAGAAGCGATTGCGAATGAGTTTGAGCAAAGGGACAGATTGTATGTGTGTGCACCAAACTAGTCGCCAACCCGCGACGGTGCATACACAACAGCAGATAAGAAGTAGGAACGCAATCGCGAGAGAGGCGATTGCCAGAGGTGACACAAGGCTACAGCAAGGCAGAGCACGAGAGTAGCAAAGGCACAGCAAATCATACAATGAGAAGATAAGGAAAATAACAAACGCTAACTAAACGCGAACACCGCACTCATTCGCAACAGTGCACGCGTTTATGCGCGGTCTCCGCGTGATAAGCACAACAGAGACAAGCACGCCTAACTAACCACCGACAGACAAACATGAAACAGAGGACGCGAGCGCTTGCTTAACGGTTACCTCACCGAGCCTCCAGCAAGCGGTCGTAGCAGACAAGACAGATACACGAAAACAGGAATAAGCGAGAGACAGGATCCACAGCACTAGCGCAAGAGGCTAGTGCGATCCAGGAAGACAGAACAAAAGGATCCACAGCACTAGCGCAAGGCGAGTGCGATCCAAGTACAGCAAGAGAGTAGCAGACCAGAAGGATCCACAGCACTAGCGCAAGGCGAGTGCGATCCTGGCAAGACAGATCAGATGAGATAGCTGCTCCAGCTATACTCCAAGAACAAAGATCAGAACGACTTCCTGTCGACCACCGCTGGGACAGAACAATCGCAACAGACAAACAAAACAGATATGCAATCCTAACTGTAATAGGGAACCTGCCTAGTGCAGTCCCAGGAATTACTCTAGACTAATCTTCAAACAATGAGCAAGGCTGACACTCAGGAGTGTAACACAGGACTAACTCTTATGACCAGCCCAGATCTGTGATATCACATGGTATATATAGAGCAAGCCTACAAAGGATGTGGCTTGTGGCCAGGCAATCTGCATGACAAACGTATGCAAATTCCTCAGCAGCAAGCTGCAAAACTGACAAAAGGTCTCTCTTCCAGAGACCTGCAGAATGCAGACCTGAACAGTGGTCAAAAGGCTGCCTGCCTGCGCAGGCAGCCGATCGGATCCTCACACACACATATAA
The DNA here is from genome assembly GCF_040937935.1 of Hyperolius riggenbachi. Lineage (NCBI taxonomy): Eukaryota > Metazoa > Chordata > Amphibia > Anura > Hyperoliidae > Hyperolius > Hyperolius riggenbachi. Next base: position 11,987,533 of record NC_090657.1, on the reverse strand, counting down.
CTATGCTGTGTTCCTTTTTTTCTTTCTCTGGCTGAAAGAGTTAAATATCAGGTGTGTACGTGGCTGACTCAGTCCTGACAGGAAGTGACTACAGTGTGACCCTCACTGATAAGAAATTCCAACTATAAAACACTTTCCTAGCAGAAAATGGCTTCTGAGAGCAGGAAAGAGATAAAAAGGGGAATTTCTTATCAGTGAGGGTCACACTGTAGTCACTTCCTGTCTCAGTCAGGACTGGGACAGCCACTTACATACCTGACATTTAACTCTTTCAGGCAGAGAGGAAAAAACGGAACACAGCCTAGTTATTTGTGTGCTAGGCACTGTACATACACATTTCTATCTCATCATGTCACATCGGGTATTGTTGAATGTTTCTCTTATGTATATCAGTGAACGTTCCCCATGTTAATATGCATTCAGATGCACATTTCCCAAGTACATGTCCGCCCCTCAGACATCAGACACAGGCATGAATGTCAGTGAATTGATATCCACACATCGGTTCATGTGTTCAATGCACAATGCTAGTTTGGCTGGCTGCACTTCAGAGGCGTTAAATGAGCCCACAAAATGCAATAAAATCTATGAGAGCTCTTGTACAGCATCTGGTGCTTCCTCTCGCGATCAATTCCTGCAGAGTGCTGATGTCTGGGCCAAGCAAGAAACTCCTAATGATCTGTCTACTGTATAGAGGGGTGGATGCTGGATTCAGTGCAACAGTCCGCCTTGATGTGCTTGCAAGCTCATTGTTGGAAAAGCCTCGCTGCCATCATTAAAGGATACCCGAAGTGACATGTGACATGATGAGATAGACATGTGTATGTACAGTGCCTAGCACACTAATAACTCCTTTTTTTCTTACTCTGCCTGAAAGAGTTAAACATCAGGTATGTAAGTGGCTGACTCAGTCCTGACTCAGACAGGAAGTGACTACAGTGTGACCCTCACTGATAGGAAATTCCCCCTTTTTACCTCTTTCTTGCTCTCAGAAGCCATTTTCTGCTAGGAAAGTGTTTTATAGTTGGAATTTCTTATCAGTGAGGGCCACACTGTAGTCACTTCCTGTCTGAGTCAGGACTGAGTCAGCCACTTACATACCTGATGTTTAACTCTTTCAGGCAGAGAAAGAAAAAAAGGAGTTATCTGTGTGCTAGGCACTGTACATACCCATGTCTATCTCATCATGGCACATGTCACTTCGGGTATCCTTTAAATGCAAAGAAATGTGCCAACAGAATGCCATCAAATGCCCAGTGCTGTAGATTATTATTATTTTTTTTTTTAATTTGCAATAATACAGTTTATGTAGAAATACAACTAAAGGTGGACATACATCAGGTGACTTGGCAGCCAATCGACCATCCAATTTGATTATGATAAGCAAATCAGGTGAAAATCGATGCCGCCAAATGCATGCCCGATCGACGACGCAACCAATTTAGGCCGCAATTGGTTGCATTAATCGGTTGGACGTGCTGCAAGATGTCAGGCTGTCGTGGTCGGTCGGGTGAGTGGTGGGAATGGCGAGCGCTATCGGGACAAGTGACAAATGTGAGGAAACCCTCAACGCTGTCCTCTTAATGCTCATTGTGCTCCCTGGTGCCCAGTACACTGTACATTACCTGTCCGTGGCCACCGTTATCTCTGGGTGCTGTCGGACTGCGCAGCCGTCGGCCATTTTACCTGTGGATTGAGAGCCCTACCTGGGCGGTGGGGTCGGGAGCCAACCGGGGGTCTGGCACAGAGCGGGGGACCCGGCAGAAGCAAACGAAGGGCACGGATAGCGTCCTCCCTGGATACAGAATAAACGCAGGTACTGAACTTTTTCTACAAATTTCACCTCGTAAGTCCTTTAAGCTTGTGCTTACACAGCGCAGCGAGCTGCTATGGCACAGCTCACAGCTCTGATTCACAGCTGCTGATAAGACACTCAGATCTAGCTAAACAAGCACTGCTATGGCACAGCTCATGCACAGCTCACAGCTCTGATTCACAGCTGCTGATAAGACAGATCTAACTAAACAAGCAGAGCACAGCCCAGTTAATTTATTCAGCAACCATATGTGAAATAATGACTTTTCTTTATGTGATGTGCAAGAGTTTGGTTACACTTTAATCACAAAATGACGCTGTAAGTAACACTGATATACTTTATGTCATATCAGTTTTCATTAAGTGAAAAGTTAATTAAAAAACTATATTTTTTTTTACCAAACACAGTAAATAATTATAATTTACCTATAAATTTTAGTTTAGCATTGTCTCATGGTTTTCATAGACAATATTAACCATTTATGCCGCGGTGACGTGAGCCTCACGTTCGCAGCGGCAGCTGCTAGAGCCGCAGGGACGCGCTAGTCATGTCCCTGCAGCTTGGGGGGCTGTGCGGGCGATCGTGCGGGCAAGTGCCCGCGATTGCGCTGCTACCGGGAGCAGGGCGAGATTGGCTGTTGGGGACAATCCGTACGTTACCGCCGAGAATAAAAACTGTTTTTGTTCAAAAACCCACCGCAATTTCCGTCGCTTTCCGCCGCTCGATCCTTAAATTGATGAATGGGAACAATGTTCCCATTCATAATCTCCCCGCTGCCACTGTGATCGCAGGCTTCCTATGGAAGCCTTACGTCACTTCCCTAGTTACAATGTAGCAATACATTGTATCCTATGTACCGTACTTGTAGTCCAAATAGTAAAATACACCTACTGACTTTAGGGGGGGGGGGGGGGGAAATAATATCTATGTAAAGAGGGCGTATAATTAAATAATGGGCTAAAAATTAGTGATGGATGTAAAACTGAAAAAATGCACCTTTATTTCCAAATAAAATATTGTCACCATACATTATACTAGGGATATAATTTTAATGTTGCAATAACCGGGACAAATGGCCAAATAAAATGTGTGGATTTTAATTATGCCAGCATTAATTATTTTAAAACTATAATGGCTGAAAACTGAGAAATAATGCATTTTTTCATTTGTTTTTCTTATTATTCCCATTATAATGCATTTAGAACAGGGGTCTCAAACTCGCGGCCCGCGGGCCATTTGCGGCCCTCGATACAATATTTTGTGGCCCTCGCCGGCAAAAGCTTCCTTATAGTTCACTTCAGTGCTCCCAAGTAATCCGCCGCATCCCCGCCGCTAAACGAGGGCTGCAGAGCCCCCAAATCACCCAGGGGGCAATCCGCCGGCATTTCCTGGAAGGGGCAGAGCTTTCAGCTTCAGCTCTGCCCCACCTGACGTCAATTGCTGCACGGAACGCCACCTCTCCCCGCCCCTCTCTGTGAAGGAAGAGTGAGAGGGGCAGGCAGAGGCAGCGATGCGCCACGATTGATGTCAGGAGGGGCAGAGCTGAAGCTGAAAGCTCTGCCCCTTCCAGGAAATGCCAGCGGATTGCCCCTTGGGTGATTTGGGGGCTCTGCAGCCTTCGTTTTGCAGCGGGGACACAGCGGATTACTTGTAATGGGAGCACTGAAGCGAACTATAAGGTAAATAGGCAAAATAGTTTGCTTCAGTGTGAATTTGATTTTGAAATAAAACTCAATGCAAGGGACCGTTGGGGGGGGGGGAGAGCTGCTGATTGTGAAATCCCTTATGCGGCCCAGCCTCATCCTGACTTTGCCTCCTGCGGCCCCCAGGTAAATTGAGTTTGAGACCCCTGATTTAGAATAAAATAATTCTTAGCATAATGTACCACCCAAAGAAAGACTAACTGGTGATGGAAAAACAAGGTATAGATCATTTAGTTGTGATAAGCAGTGATAAAGTTATTGGGGAAGGAATGGGAGGAGCGTTGAAATGAGAAAATTCCTCTCGTCCATTAGGTGAAAAATACCCGCAGGATGAAATAGTTAAATCTTACTTTCCATAGATCCGCTGCAATGTGTCCCTAAAAATGGCATAATAACGCTCTTGGTGACTATAGCTAAATATGCTGTAAAAGTAAGAAGGAGTGGGAATGTTTATGTGATTAAGTCTGTGTTTAACAAGTGCACTTGGCGAATGCACAGGGGAGCAAGCTCTTCTATCACGCAGATTGTGTCACCTTCTGGGGCTGCGAGGGGATTGGAAAAAAGAGCATCTAAGCACACTGCTAAAAGACACATCACGGTGTGCATTACAGAGAAACTACAGCAAAGTCCCTGATATCCAGAACTCAGGCAAGTCTCAACTAACCGGCATGCCTGATGGATAACAGGGACTTTGTTTTCGGCAGGTATTGAGGCTTTTAAAATACTTACCGAGCCTCCAGTGAAGTCTAGCAGTCTTCCTGCAGCACCTAGCCGGTTCTTAGTGGCTTCCGGCATCCGTGCACGCAAGTCACAGGCGTGTCACCTGATTCAATGCAGGTCAGGTGACATGCCGGCTTGCATGCACGGGAGAACCCAGAGAGCTACTAAAAGCATGCTAGGTGCTGCAGGAAGCCTGCTAGACGTCGGAGGAGGCTCGGGAAGTATTTAGCAAGGAGCACATTTATCAGGCGATCCCTGCTGCTGCCGGATAACGGGAACTCTGCTGTATACTGTCTTTAATATTCTCTATTATTATTTAAACTGTCCCATGTTAAAAATAGAGGCTTTATCAAGTAAATCTGGAATATCACCTGTAATTATTTCAAATGCATCACTTGTGTCCAGCAGGTGGTGGTCTAATTAATCTGGCGTCATACAGGAAAGCTAATTCACATCAATACCCAGAGGCGTATCTAGAGGGGTGCAGGTATGGCTCATGCCATGGGCGCTGCAGAACCATGGGCGTTATGGCTGTCCCCCCTCTCTCGTGCACCACTACTATACTGAGGGATTCCGCTTCAGTGTCCTCCCCAGGCATTTTTAGCCGGTTCTCCACCCGGCTAGTTTTTGTGAGCACCCGGCTGTCATCGAGTCACCTCCTCCTATGCTGTAAGCATAGTTGCTCACAGAAACACTGTCCCTGCATTCTCTTATCTTGGCCCACCAGGCTTCTATTTAGTGCCATCCGGCTTTAATTTAATGCCACCCGGCTACAATTTCATGCCACCCAGCTGGGAAAAAAATTCTGGGGAAAACACTGCGCTTCTTACTTATAGTTGGGGTTATAGTGAGTTAAAAATCTATACTGGGGGAGCTACTTATATGGAGGGGGGGCTCGTCTAAATACCTATGCTAGGACAGGGGCACCTCTGGCTGGAAACAGTAAATTCGGGCGCCTGAGGCTAGTGGACAAATCGGGCGCCGCCATTCACTTCTATAATAAATATCGTTTAATGGGCGCCCGGTAGGAAAAAAGGGCGCCGGAGAAAACTAACGTTTTAAAAGCGGCGCCCGGAGACTTAATGTTTTATTACTGTTTCTCATGATTACACATTATTTAATGATTTATACATGTTTAAATATTATTTTTAAACGAAAACCAGTACAATATTTTTCCCAAACATTATTTTTAAACGAAAAACATTACTTTTTTTTTTTTACATTATTTTTAAACGAAAAAAATTACAGGGGGGGTCTTAGGTTTAGGCACCAACAGGGGGGTCTTAGGTTTAGGCACCAACAGGGGGGTCTTAGGTTTAGGCACCAACAGGGGGGTCTTAGGTTTAGGCACCAACAGGGGGGTCTTAGGTTTAGGCACCAACAGGGGGGTCTTAGGTTTAGGCACCAACAGGGGGTCTTAGGTTTAGGCACCAACAGGGGGGTCTTAGGTTTAGGCACCAACAGGGGGGTCTTAGGTTTAGGCACCAACAGGGGGGTCTTAGGTTTAGGCACCAACAGGGGGGTCTTAGGTTTAGGCACCAACAGGGGGGGTCTTAGGTTTAGGCATCAACAGGGGGGTCTAGGGGTTAGGGGTAGGTACAGGGAGGGTTACTTAGTAATTTTTTTTTAAACGTTATTATGCGTTTCATTATTTAAACGAAAGATTAACGTTTTTACAATTGCCGATTTAATACACATTATTTAATGATTTATAACGTTTAAAAACATTACTTTTAAACGAAATACATTTTTAAACGTAATCCATGTTTATCGTTAAAAACCCGGCGCCCTTTTTTCCCATCGCCCCTTTTTAACGTACGCCCTCTGGCTACCTATACGGGGGTGGACACAACTCTGGATATCCATACTGGAGGAAAACCTCCAGTATGGATATGGGGCGCAATTTCAGTGTTTGCCATAGGTGCCATATTGCCCAGATACGCCCCTGTCAATACCATACTCAGGGACATAGATACAAGTTGCCAGCCCCCCTTAGCAAAACCCTGCCGAATCCCATTGTGATACACATGTGACATGTATGTACTGCATGGACTATATGTATTGTATGTATGGATTAGATTGCTGTTTACATCCCATCTGATCTATAAAGTTACATTTGAGCCCTTGGAGTTACCCTCGAGCTGGAGTTAACTTCAGGTCAGAATAACATGTCTTGGTACATTGCAGATCCACCTTTATCTTGTCCTAACCGGTTTTATCTGGGTTTTGAAGGCCGAAATAATTGCCTGTGTCCACGCTCGGCTGTGTTGTACTGTGCAGAAGTGGATATCATAGCTATGTACTGTGATCACGCGCCTACAACAGTGACCGTATATGCGCTTGCATGTGTTATGGTTTAGGGAGTATAATTGGGTTGGGAAAACGCCTGGACTCCGGGACTTTTGCTGAGACCAACAGACGTGATGGATTGTGTCGCCAGGTGTTTTCCCGTACGGAGGATTGACGGAGTCCCCTCTTCCTTGGGTGATATTGCTACAACACTTGGTAAAGAAAGGTTGATGCATGTTTACTAATAATTACTAACCCTTAAACTATGATTCTGCAAGCCTAGATAATTATTATAACAGGATTGTAGCTCAATAAATATTATTATTGAACCTTTCCTTATGTTTTGCTGCAATTAATTTTACCCGCTACGGTGATGAGTGATGTTAGAGGGTTTGAAAACCCTTCCCGTGAGGCAAAATACCCAGCAAGGCCTTTGTGCTCGGATCCACTGTTCCCCCTTTTCCAAGATCCCAGTACGGTAGTCTTTGTGCACATCCCCCTCCCCACTGACATAACCACCCCCACCCCAAGAAATAACAGAACAGCAGCAGTGACACTTTACCTACTTTTAGTGGCAGAACAGGTCCTTGCTCCTCTCTTTGTCATCTTATTTTTCCAGGTTAAGTTAGCCCAGTTTGTCCAATCTTTCTTCGACATTCCATCCCTCTAATTAATTTAGATGCCTGTCTTTGTATCTGTTGCATGTAGACGGTCAATGTCCTTCCTATAGTGTGGTGCCCAAAACTGTATCCCAGTCCTCCAGATGCAGCCTCCCTAGTGATTTATACAGAGGGAGTAGTATACTCGCATCTCAAAATTGTATTTCCCATTTTATGCATCACCAAATTTTATTTGCTTTAGCTGCTGCCTAATACTGAAAAGCTTCTTCCCACTTGAACTACCCTAATACCCTAAAGGTGGCCATTCACTGGTCAATTTTTTTGTACTCAATATCCAGCAATTCGATCATTGATTCTGCTAGGAATCAATGCCACAAACCATAGATTTTTGGGAGAAATCAACTGATTTGGTTAATCACGGCAGATTGAAGATTTAGCAGGGAGGGAGCGCATTGCTAGAGGCATTCAATTTTGCGTCGAGCAACATACACAGCAAAGCTTACTCTCACCTATCCACCGGCTTGCCTCATCCAATGTCTTCTCTCCCCTGCCGGGTTCTCCTCCCTGTCTCTGCTCCCCTGGGACGCCTGTCTTATGTCACAGACACTAGAGGCCAAACACTAGAGGCCTCTTGCTGCAGCACCCCTAGGGTAACTGGAGGAGAGCCACGGGGAGAAGTGCCCAAAAGAAGACACACCCCAGTGGACAGGTGAGTGTAAGCCTCTCTGCTCCTACACTCTGCAAGGCCCGGGAGGGGGACTAATGGGAGACCTGAGGATCCGGCAGATTTTCTGTGTACAGTGTGTGGAGGGATTTGATCAGATAGATCCCTCTCGGATCAGATAATGATCTAAGAGGATCTATCTGTTGGTCACACTGATCAATGTATGGCCACATTAACACTAACCTAATCCCCTGTACTGGCCTCATCTCCCCTGCCTCACACTAGCCTTAAAGAGACACTGAAGCGAAAAAAAATATATGATACAGTGAATTGGTTGTGTACTATGAATAATTACTAGAAGATTAGCTGCAAAGAAAATATTCTCAAACTTTTTATTTTCAGGTATATAGCGTTTTTTCTAACATTGCATCATTCTATAATATGTGCAGATTACACAACACTCAGCATTCAAAATGAGTCTTTCAGAGCAGTCTGTGAAGTAATGACCTCTTCTCTAGCAGAGGAAAAGTAAATAGTCCAGGAACAGTTGAGATAATAAAAGTCAGATAACAGCCCTCTCCACAACTAACTTAGTCGGAGAGCTTAATGGCTTGTTTGCATAGAGATAACAACTGGAGTTTCTCAACTCTTCCTGTACTGGAAACAATTACACTGATGTATCTGATCTTAATGTTTTATTTCTTATCTGTACTACACATACAAATCATAATATCATCATTTTTTTTTCGCTTCAGTGTCTCTTTAAAGAGAATCTGTACTGTCCTGGGCTCCTCTTTGCCATTTCTGCAGCTCCCCGACGTGATCCTGGCTTTATATCGACAGTTTTAGGCAGTGTTTACAAACAAAAAACATGGCCGTTAACCAGGAAGTGATGTTTGTGTATATATATATATATATATATCATGTTACAGTATACTACAAGTTTTTATTACATAGTGAACTCCAGTCAGGGATTCTTAGTTTCTCAGCATGGGAAGCTCCCTCCCCCTCAGACAAGCTGAAATTGAGAGCAGAGAGCTGTCTGTTGCTATTAAACAGAGCACACACACGACCCTGGAGGGGACATGCATAACTTCTTCCTATCACAGCAGAGGCAGTGCATTCCTCTCTGCCTTGACAAAGCTTGACAAAGAAAAGAGGATTAGATATATTAAAGAGACAGTGCAACTAGAAAAGGCTGCAGTAATGCAGACCACATTAGAACAGGGACAGGAACTTATAAGATAGAAGAAATAAGGCTGAACATTTTGTTACAGAGTCTCTTTAACCTCCTTAGCGGTAACCCCGTGCTGGACACTGGGTAAGCCGCCGGAGGGTGCCGCTCAGGCCCTGCTGGGCCGATTTTCATAATTTTTTTTTTGCTGGACGCAGCTAGCACTTTGCTAGCTGCGCCAGCACTCTGATCGCCGCCGGCCCCCGCCCGATCGCGGCTATCTGTTGCGGCGCACGGGCCCCCCCCCCGCCCAGACCCCGTGCGCTGCCTGGCCAATCAGTGCCAGGCAGCGCCGAGGGGTAGTTCGGGACTCCCAATGACGTCCCGACGTCGCTGACGTCATCCCGCCCCGTGCCATGGTGACGGGGGAAGCCCTCCAGGAAATCCCATTCTTTGAACGGGATTTCCTGATCGAAGCGGGCGGGGGGATGCCGCTGAGCAGCGGCTATCATGTAGCGAGCCCTGGGCTCGCTACATGATTTAAAAAAATAAAAAAAACTGCTGCGCTGCCCCCTGGCGGAATTTTTCATACCGCCAGGGGGGTTAAAGTGGATTTCCTAATACCTTCCAGTCGCCATCTTGTGTAAATACAAATAATGCCATATTTTATTAGTCATGATAAATATCTCATATTCTACCTAGAATCCAATGGTCATGTTACCATTTTGCTTCACTCTTCTTTTCACCTAGAACTTATTGGGAGGGGGCGTGTCCCAGACTGCCAGGATGCAGGACCTGTGCTTACAGTCTACAGGTGTATGCCGAACAGAGCTGCAGACTCCGCCATTACTGAACCCATATGACACATGTTAAAAGTATTGCCTGAGCAACGCTATCAATTAGAGGTTTAATGTAAAGTAGAAACATGTACAGGTGTTCAATAACGCGAAAGCTGACAAATAAGAAGCAATGAGGGACAGGGATTTGCAAACACAATGACCATCCCTCCAAATGAGAGACATCTGGGACATATTAAAAAGCAGCTCGGAAGTTTATCCAGCTATATTCGCTTGACGACATCTGTTTATTTTTCCCCCATTTTCATATTTTTTTAATAAAAAGCTAGGTGATAAATCCCTGGCAAAAAATTTCATTTGTCAGCTGGCAGCGGTCCCGGATAACTCGGCCCTCTCTAGCCTCTCACCGGATGATAAGAGTGGAGAATCTCACTGTGAAATCACAGTGCTTGTCCCTGACCCACATCCACAGGCAGACGTGCTGCCACCACCGCTTATGAAAGGGAGAAATATAATGACATGTTAATATGTTGTCTGCGCACAAAAGTACAGGCGGGCTCGCGCGACTGCAGTAGATGAGATTTCAGTTATCCTGGTTGGAGGTGCTTAAGAGCTTAATAGAACATGCTGTATGCAGAGATTAGTCCCAATTGTTCTGCATATGGCCAGGCGGGGTGTACGGCCAATACAATGCAAGAAAACAGATTAATATTCTGATTTAACCTTGCTGGAAGAAAAGATCAGCTCGGGATACTGTGCAATGAAAGGAAATTGCACATGAATAATGAAATCCCCGAAAACGAGAAGTTTGCAAAGCCCTCTTCTGAATTCTGGCACCCTGTGCAAACATGCAGAATCCGGAGCTGCCAGCTAAAATAAGGGAAAAAATTAGGCTGATTTACTAAGACAAAAGACTGTAAATTCCAATCTTATAGTGTACAGGGCAGCAAAGTCAGTAGTGTCTGAATCATACACCTGAAACAAGCATGCAGCTAATCTTGTCAGATTTTTGTCAGAAACACCTGATTTGCATGCAACTAGTTTTGTTTAAAGAGACTGTGTAACAAGATTTTCAGCCTTATTTCTTCTATCTTGTTCTAAAGGGAGGGGGGACACCAAGAGCCCAATAGTGTGATATCGTATAGATGATAATTAATAATGAGTAATATAACAATTTAATACTCACAAACCAGCGTTACCATTAGGCAACCACTGTGAAGGCAGGTGGGGAGATTAACCTGACCCCACTCAGGATTAAAAGTCGCTCTCTGTAGATGGGAAGAAGATGGGTACAACCCTCCACCAAGGGTGGACTTAGCAATATGTAGAAGCTTTCCAGAGGCGCCAATAGAATAAAAGTCACTTAAACGAGCTTAAAACCGATGGGGCAGTGGTGGGCCTATCCCATCCATGCAGACAAAGCAAACAAAGGAAGGACTGTGGCATCAACAGTCAAAGACAGTTTATTTATACGCCACAGTAAAAATAGGCAACGCGTTTCACGGGCTCAATCCCGCTTCATCAGGCCAATCAAAAAGGAGCATACAGCTTATCAGCATCAAAACCACACTGAGCACCTTTGAACTATACCTGTTCTAATGTGCTCTGGCTTACTGCAGCCTGACATTGTCAGCACTGACAAGATTAGCTGCATGCTTGTTTCTGGTGTTATTCAGACACTACTGCAGCCTAGTAGATCAGCAGGCCTGACAGGCAACTGGTGTGGTTTAAAAGGAAATAAATATGGCAGCCTCCATATCACTCTTACCTTGGGTTCACTAAAGTGAACAGTGACATGCATGCACAATGCACTATTCTCTAGCTGTGATTGCCTCCATTTAAAGAGAACTTGAAATGAGAGGGATATGGAGGCTGACATATTCACTTCCTTTTAAAGAGAATCTGTACTATGAAAATCTTACATAAATAAAAGTACCAGCCTGTTTGTTGTCTTCTCCTAGCCCCCTCTGTGACATTTTCGTCACTCCCCGCCGTTTTCTTGGTGATAAAATCACTGTTTTATTCATTGTTTTTGTAAACAATGAAGATGGCCACCAAACAGGAAATACATCATCAGAGCAGGTGCCTGTTTGCAGAAGCTCCATTCAAACGTGACTTGACTGCTGGAATGTTACTTCCAGTATTGCCTTAGCTGCTTGTCTGGGCTTTGAACTGATTTTTCTGCACACACAGCTGCTCACAAGGTCTCAGACAGGCTGACTGTGAGCAGAGACTTTGCATGTGACTCATACACACAGCACACACACAGAGCCTGCAGGGGGCGTGCAGGGGGCGTGCATAACTTTTCCCTATCACAGCAGAGACAGTGCATTCCTCTCTGGGTCGACAAAGCTTGACAAAGAAAAGAAGATTAGATATATTATAGAGACAGTGCGACTAGAAAAGGCTGCAGTAATCCAGAGCACATTAGAACAGGTATAGGAACTTATAGGATAGAAGAAATAAGGCTGAAAATTTTGTTACAGAGTCTCTTTAAGTTCACTGTGCTACACTGGGCCACATTATACACTTCTTTTAAGTCTCTTATAACTGCATATATGTGGTCAGCAGCCTCTTCACCAATCACTTCCTGACCAATCACTTCCTGTAGTTCGGACTCACACAGCTACACAGTGCAACCTTTTCAGAGAGCTCTGACTGTGCCTTTCCCCTCTGGCATTTGAAAGATAGGGTGAAGATGGGCCCAGCAGCAGCCCCTCCCTCACTGCCTGCCCCTTCTCAGCCACTTCCTGTAGTTTGGACTAACACAGCTACAGACTGAAACGTTTTCAGAGAGCTGTCTGTGCCTTGCCCCTTTAAAGGGGAACTCCAGTGAAAATAATGTAATGAAAAAAAAGTGCTTAATTTTTACAATAATTATTTATAAATTATTTAGTCAGTGTTTGCCCATTGTAAAACCTTTTAAATCCCTGATTTACACTCTGACATTCATCACATGGTGACATCTTTCTGCTGGCAGGTGATGTCTGTGGAAAGAGATGATGCATTTTTGGCAGTTAAAAACAGCTGTTATTTCCCATAATGCAACAAGGCTCTCACAGTGTGAAGTCAGTACCATGGTGCTGACATCACACTGTGGGAGGGGTTTCACCACAATATAAGCCATACAGCGCCCCCTGATGGTCTGTTTGTGAAAAGGAATAGATTTCTCATGGGAAAGGGAGTATCGGCTACCGATTAGGATGAAGGTCAATTGCTGGTTACGATTTCTCTTTAAAGTATGATGGGCATGATGAAGGTAAGCCAGGCAGCAGCAGCCCTGTCTGCACAGCCCGCTATGAACTTTAAAGACTGAGTTGCTTCAAGTCACATGACCAAACCTTTAAACAAGATCCTCAGCAGCCGAAGCTGTGTTTGACCCCCAGAAGATAAAATGCGGGCACTCCGCTTGCTGAGCCATCAGATGGTATATTTAAAACCAGTGCTTGAAGTTGGGTTTTAAGTGAATTTTCAACAATCTGTCTGGGATTACCGCCTAGGATCATCTGCTAATGTTTTTTCATTGTTTGTTAATGAAAGCAAAGGACATCCTTGCTAATCAGGGAGAGTTGGAAAGCCTGGTTGCTCGCAAGCGCCCTGCAGGAATTGTGGGAGAAGCGCTATACACAGCAGCTGGCGTCCTAATGCAGTCATGTGTGATGAACGCTACCATCTCACTCCTTCACTTGTGACAGATGCAGCGCGCTGAAATGGCTAACAGGAAGCCGACAAGTGCAACGACTGTGCCGCCTATGTTGAAAGTAAACCTCGCTTGGCTGTCACAACACATATGTCTATTGTCTGCTTCTTTCCTGGGATGTGTTATTTGGAAGAGGTGAAAATATGAACTGAATGTCATATTTTGGGACGCGGGAGAGATTTACGCCACTTCCCAGCAGCCATGCCAAAATACCATCCATTGATGTAACCATATCATTTTACTCTGGGCATGGCGGAATAGGATATGGCTTTTTATAATTATATGTCATTGTTCACGATGTGATTTATGGAGATCTGCCATTGAAAATTTGCTGCCCATTGAATTCCTCAAATATAAATTCTCTGCTTTTCCATTTTTCCTACACACAGCCTGGAGACATGGAGATGGGCTGTGTGATTGATTAGTAGGCGATCGCCTCCAGCCTCCATGTTGCTGAACACGGCCCTCTAGTGGTGGGTGGAAAGAAGCAAATTATTCAACAGTGGTTCACGGTAAAGCGGATCTGAGATGAAAAACTAACTATAACAAGTAACTTGTCTATATATCTTAGCTAAAGTTTAGATAGTTTACACAGCAAATCTAGCTGCAAACAGCTTCAATAGTTTCTGATCATTTATTCCTGTGATACAATGAGGGCAGCCATGTTCTGTTTGTCACATTGTCACAGGCTGAGGGCTGGAGATGCTATCAGCTTGCCTGTGTGTAAATTCAGTCCCCTCTCCTCCTCCCCTCTGCCTCTGAAATCTCTGGCTAGTAACACCTCCCCCTCCTCCTGCCCAGACTGAGCTCCCATAAGCCCTTGCTACAGTGCCAAGGCACAAAAGGAGCTGTGGGCGAGGCTTGTTTAGTTTATAGGCAATTAGAGTATTAAAACAAAACAAAAAAAAGTATTTGGCTTGAGGAATGCCCTATAAACTATATGAAAGGAACACAATTATGCAATGAGTAAGACCCCGTTCACACTTGCGTTTCTCTGCCAAACGGACCGGATGACCTGACCGGATCCGGATCCGGTCAGGTTGCATCAGGTGTACATCAGGATGCGATCCGGATCCGTTTGGCAAAAGAGAGTAGAAATAAATAAAAATGTTGGGGTCTGGGAGGTCAGCAGAAGGTGCACCTGTGGAATCAGGTCCTCCGCTGTTTAGGCCTCACCTCCACCTCCGGCATACTGCCAACAGCTCCAGCACGTTAAAAGTCACTGCTGCACCACTCCAAAATGCTTGCCCATGTGTCCCCATCCAAAATCGCCGCTACAATACGCATAGGAAGTGGGGTAGAACGTCAGGTGTTTGTAGCCAGTGTGTTCTGTGCCTTCCGTTCCCCATTGGTTTTCTATTTCCGGATGGTGCAGTCAGGCTCCGGTCCGTGTGCGTGGGCCGGATGAGCCGGACCAAAAAATAGCGCATGTTGGAAAAGTGTCCAGAGTCCGGTCCGGCTCCGTACTGTACGGAACGGACGCGTGTGAACGTCCGCATAGCCTTTGCATTGCTATGCGAAACGTATGTTCCGTTTGGACAGTATACGGTCCGGATCCGATCAGGCGGATCCGGACAGGGAACGCTAAAGTGAACCGGGCCTGAAAGTTTATCTCGGATCCACTTTAAGGAGAACGCATGACAAAGGATGTGATTTGACTAGGAGCCTTGTGTGGAAAGAAAGGCTTCTACACATAATGGATGGTTCTCAGCCAAGGAGGACGGTCGGGGCCATCTCTGCTGAGAATCTAGCTTATGTACCACAGCCTCAATGTGCCGCCAAGAGGTCCAGAGTGCCAGGTAATCTCGGCTAAATGCAGGCCAAGCCCAATGTTCCCATACTCACCCACTCACTCGAAGCCGCTGCATTGTGTGCTGTGCAACTCCCCCCCCCCCCACACACACACAACATCCACAACCTCATAGCAACAGGTTAGCAACAACATAGCTCCCAACTGTCCCTCTTTCGGAGGGACAGTCCCTCTTTGGGAGCCCTGTCCCTCTGTCCCTCTTTCCTCCTCATTTGTCTCTCTTTCAGGACTTTGCCCCTTTTTCTATGTAAATATATATATTTCTCTACTAAAACAATGTGTTTGATTGACTCTAAATGTATTCCCATTCTTTAAATTGATATATTACTAATTTTAAAATGTTAATATGAAGGAAAATGAACCAGGATAGAAAGGACCAGTGTGGTTTGAATCATAAAACAACATATTTTTCTTCTGAAATCTTTATGGTATGCGTGACTAGGTGTGTGACGGAGGCGTGATCAGGGGTGTGGCAGGGGTGTGGCTTAAGTGTCCCTTTTTCTCATCTCAAAATGTTGGGAGGTATGGCAACAAGTCTGTACAGTTGTCCACCAAGAGATTGAGTTGCTATCCCTTAGGGCAATAGTAACTATTCTCTGAGTAGTCATGTGATCATGTCTCACTGCTGCTTCCTGTTTCAGCCTCAGTAGTAAGCAGAAGTGAGACAGGATATAATGATAGCAATCAGCCAATCAGAGTATTAGGAATAGATCACATGCTTCTCTGTGCATTCTCCTTGTGGAGAATTTTCGTAAAATTATAGTTGTGGCCTGTATAGGGATGAGCTGAGCTGACACTATGGGTAGTACTAGGAGAGGACTATAGAGGACAATATAGGCGGTTATGGAGGGTAATGCATGGGTAATCTGAGGGCACTGCAGTGAGTATCGGAAGGCATTGCTGTAATGAATGGCACTATTGTCACATGAAGCAGCAGGGGGCGCTAGTGGAACAGGAAGCGAGGGGGCTCTAGGTCTAACGTCCTGTAGCCTGTGATTATGTCACTGACAAAAACTTACTAGTAAGCATGTGTGTAACAGTCACCCCTGCAACCCCAGCCATCGCAGGGGGGCCAGAGGCTTTGGGGACTCCTCCTTACTCCCCCCAACCTCAAGTGCAGCCAATTAGCAAAAAACCCTCCCTGTTCGCTCACAAAAGCCATGTGCAGGAGTGTGTGTAATTTTTTCCTGCTTCCACATGCTGCTTCATAGCAAAACACTCTCTGACGCCATTTGCTGGCTCCCAATCATGTGACCCGCATGAGATTTGGGGACCAAGGGGGCCCCATGCTATCATTTTTGCAGGGAGGGGCCCTATAAAGTCTAGTTAAGCCCCTGCTAGTAAGTTTACTTATTTTTCACCAAACTTGCCTTAACCCCCTTGGCGGTATGAAAAATACCGCCAGGGGGAAGCGCAACAGTTTTTTTTAATTTTTTTTTTTTTTTATCATGTAGCGAGCCGAGGGCTCGCTACATGATAGCCGCTGCTCAGCGGCATCCCCCCAGCCCCGCCGATCGCCTCCGGCGATAGGCGATCAGGAAATCCCGTTCAAAGAACGGGATTTCCTGGAGGGCTTCCCCCGTCGCCATGGCGACGGGGCGGGATGACGTCACCGACGTCAGCGACGTCGGGACGTCATTGGGAGACCCGATCCACCCCTCGGCGCTGCCTGGCACTGATTGGCCAGGCAGCGCTCGGGGTCTGGGGGGGGGGGCCGCGCGCCGCACCGGATAGCGGCGATCGGGCGCGCGGCGGCGGCGATCGGGGTGCTGGCGCAGCTAGCAAAGTGCTAGCTGCGTCCAGCAAAAAAAAAATTAAGCAAATCGGCCTAGCAGGGCATGAGCGGCACCCTCCGGCGGCTTACCCCGTGTCACACACGGGGTTACCGCTAAGGAGGTTAAAGAGAACCAGAGACGAAGCACCCTCATGTATTTTACCATATATATCAGTGGGAACATTAGAGAAAACCCCTACCCTGCTCTCTGTTTCATTCTTCACTGCTCAGCCTGC
Organism: Hyperolius riggenbachi; assembly: GCF_040937935.1. Classification (NCBI taxonomy): domain Eukaryota; kingdom Metazoa; phylum Chordata; class Amphibia; order Anura; family Hyperoliidae; genus Hyperolius; species Hyperolius riggenbachi. The sequence goes on along the minus strand of NC_090657.1, from coordinate 11,970,230 downwards.
TTGTTATCAGCCCTGATAAAATCCCTGACTGAGCATTCAGTCTGGCTTTGCTCAGGAATCATTATAACTGAGTCATTATAGCAGAGCCAGAAGGGGGCAGGCTTGGGCTTGAAAAGACATCTGAGAACACAGACTCAGCTATAATGATTCCTGAGCAAAGCCAGATTGAATGCTCAGTCGGGGATTTTATCAGGGCTGATAACAAGCAGATTTAGCAGTGAAGAATGAAACAGAGAGCAGGGTAGGTGTTTTCTCTAATGTTCCCTATGATTTATATGGTAAAATACAGGAGGGTGCTTCGTCTCTAGTTCACTTTAAGGTACATACACACGTCCTAATTTTCTGCCTAACTTGTCGTCCGACTTGTTATTGGAACGACAAGTTGGACGTGTGTATGCGTAGTCTAGAGACTAAAAACAGCCGGTTTGCCCGATCCGATTGGCGAATCAGTTGGACCAACTGTCGTTCAAACAACTGACAGGTCCGTACGTGTGTACTAACGACTTCTAGTCATTGGTTCAACTAATAAACATTCAAACATACAGTCGTTTGATCAGTCGTTTAATCTAGACCATTGTTCTATCCAGTCCATTGTCCATTATCAAGTTGATTAAACGACATGTAAATTAGGATATCAGCCGCTTTGTTGGTCAGTGTGTACAGGACGTTTGATCGACTTCTTGTTTGCACTTCAAGTCCTTCAAACAACCAGTTTGAACGACAATCAGGAATAAAGTTGGATGTGTGTACGCACCTTTAGACTATGATAGGGGCATTAGAATATGACTTTAGTAAAGAGGAACTGTAACCAAGGATTAAACTTCATCGAAATCAGTAGCTGATAACCCCTTTCCCATGATATAGATATATGAATAGATCATCATGGGGTCTGTATGGCTGATATTGTGGTGAAATCCCTCCCACAGTGTGATGTCAGGACCTAGGTCTTTACAGTTTCCTGTCTGTGAGCCTTGTTGCATTGTGGGAAATAACAGCTGTTTCTAACTGCTAAGCAACTGGTATCTCCCTCTATGCATATGTAAATGAAATGAAAAATGATTCAGTGTGATACTTCCATCTTACCTCTTAGCCACCCATTAGAGATAAAATGAGATCCTGAGATGCTTCTACTGGGGCCTCAGGATAGGAGAAAACACAGGAGAAACATGTAATTGCATATTTACCAAGGAATGCTGAGACCCTCTTCTCTTGTCCACCAGCAGAGGGCACTGCTTGAGAGACAATTCTCCCATAGCCTCATTGAGGAACCACTCTTACCGCCCGCTACCCTGACCTGGACAGCCCATTCCAGCAATGAAAGCGTTACCTATCTCTTAGCAAGCTACAGCTGAGGCTTATAGTCCCAGAGCTGAGTGAGCCAGGCCTCCGTAACACACACACAAAGTCTTCACGCTTCGCAGTCTCCCAGGGTGGGTGTCTCTTGCTGACGTCAGCTACTTTTAATTAAGACACTTGTGGGAATAGACCAATTTACTTTCAATAAAGCAGCAGCATCCCTCAGCAGAGCACATTTCAATCCCGCGTTCCTCTCCGATAATACTTTGCTTTTGGAACTCCCTCCATCTCTCCCTCTAATCCTGTAATGTCTGGTCTCCTGTGATGCCAACTGGCAAATTATATTTTGCTTACTTAACATCCTCATTTCGCAAGATCTGACCATAATGATAGTAGCAGGTAATAGCTCAAACCACAGTCATTTTCTGCCTTTACAAGAAGTTTGACCTTGTTCGTAGATTCTGCAAAACTTTCCATGCTCTCGTCGTGCATTTACATAGTGCTGACGGTTTTCTACTGCAGGACTTTGTAGAGAACATGGAAGAATTCCTGCCACCGACTGTTCCTCAGCGGGGTGCCCAGGCTAATGTCCCCAACGCAGTCTAGGGCCAGCTTATGGGAGAGAAGCCAATTAACCTTCCATTGTTTGAGGTGTAGGAGGCAATCGGATTGGCCAGAAGATATCCATAATAGTTTACCGTTGGGATATGTACCTGGTACGCCAGTGCTGCAGGGACAGTGTTTAAAGAGAAACTCCGACCAAGAATTTAACTTTATCCCAATCAGTAGCTGATACCCCCTTTTACATGAGAAATCTATTCCTTTTCACAAACAGACCATCAGGGGGCGCTGTATGGCTGATATTGTGGTGAAACCCCTCCCAGAAAGAAATTCTGAGTACGTACTCTTGGCAGTTTCCTGTCTGTGAACTCTGTTGCATTGTGGGAATAGCTGTTTACAGGTGTTTCCAACTGCCAAAACAGCAAGCAAGAAGTACATCACCTGCCAGCAGTAAAAATGTCACCACGTGATAAATGTCAGTCTCAGAATGTAAATCAGGGATTTAAAATATTTTACAATGGGCAAACACTGACTAAATCATTTATACATAATTATTGTAAAAATGAAGCACTTTTTTATTACATTATTTTCACTGGAGTTCCTCTTTAAGCGGACCTGAACTCAGAAGTTCTTCTCTGCTGTAAAAGATAAGCAATAGCATAATAACCTTTAAAGAAGAATGTCTTTACTACAGCTGATACAAATCCTGCAATAAATCTGTAGTTTGTCTTCTTCCTGCTTTCATGGAAGCAGACATATTGTTAAAGCGGATCCGAGATGAAAAACTAACTATAGCAAGTGACTTGTCAATTTATCTTATCTAAAGTTTAGATAGTTTACACAGCATATCTAGCTGCAAGCCGCTTCAAAAGTTTATGATTATTTATTCCTGTGATACAATGAGGGCAGCTATGTTCTGTTTGTCACATTGTCACAGGCTGAGGGCTGGAGATGCTATCAGCTTGCCTGTGTGTAAATTCAGTCCCCTCTCCTCCTCCATCCTCCCCTCTGCCTCTAAAACAAAACAAAAAAAGTATTTGGCTTGAGGAATGCCCTATAAACAATATGAAAGGAACACAATTATGCAATGAGTAAAAGTTTATCTCGGATCCACTTTAACATTTTGTGTTTACAAACGAGATCAGCTGACACATGAGAGATCAATTTACAACTTGTGATTAGTCACAGATAAGAGGGAATTAGTCAGGCTAAACTCTCTAAATATATGCAGAGGGTGCATTTGTCTATGTTTTTCTTCTGTCCTGTGTAAGAGTTCAGGTCCACTGTAACTGCTGAGGAACCACGACACTTGTTTTATGATTTCATTTGATGCTGTCATTTGTGTATTTATATGCTCTAAGCCTAGCCTATAGGGATACTCACTCAGATTCAGCGGAATTGAAATCTGAATTTTCGATCGGAATTTGGAAAATGGAATTCTGTGGGGCCTAGGCACGGTAGTAGCTTTGGCTCTTCCTGATGATCCTTTTGGGAATCTAAGACGGAAGAAGGGTCAGAGAAAGTGGGAGTTGGGCCCCCTGACACCTACTGGGCCCAAGGTCCCTGCCTAGGCTGCCTTGTGGATGAACCAATGTGAAACAAGCCTCACATCTAAACTGGAAGTATAAGTATGCCTTCAGCACCAAAACTCACCTCATTTAATCACTTTGGTCTATCTGGATGGATATATCCCGCTGCTGCTGCTGCGCTGGGTGCATGATCGCGCGTGCTCCCATGCGTGCTCCCGCCGCCTTCCGTTAGCCCCAAGAACAATGAAAGGGAACATTGTTCCCATTCATTGATCTAAGTCCCCAGCAGAAAAACCGATGGCTTCTTATCAGAGGCTTCTGTCTTTCTGATAAAAAAAAAAGTTTCCCGTCCTCTATATGCTTCCTGGAAGCAAGCAGGGCACAAAAAAAAAATCTTACTGTGGCCATCTTGTGACCAAATAGTAAAACTACATCTATATACATTTTTCAGTAAAAAAAAAACCCCACATTATTACATTTAAAATTAACTGTTTACCTCCCACACCAAAAATTACCCAAATAAAATTTTTAATGAAAAAAAAATTACAATAAAAAAACAAAAAAACAAACCCAAAACATAAATAGTTACCTAAGTGTCTGAACTTTTTTAATATGCATGTGAAGATGGTATATTGCAAACATTTTTTAAATTATAAGCTTGTAAATAGTGATGGACGCAAAACTGAAAAAATGCACCTTTATTTCCAAATAAAATATTGGCGCCATACATTGTGATAGGGACATAATTTAAATGGTGTCATAACTGGGACAAATGGGCAAATTAAATACGTGGGTTTTAATTATGGTAGCATGTATTATTTTAAAGCTATAATGGCCGAAAAGTGAGAAATAATGCATTTTTTTCATTTCTTTCTTAATATTCCTGTTAAAATGGATTTAGCATAAAATAATTCTTAGCAAAATGTACCACCCAAAGAAAGCCTAAATGGTGGCAGAAAAAAACAACATATAGATCGTTTCAGTGTGATAAGTAGTGATAAAGTTATTGGCAAATGAATGGTAGGTAAAAGTTGCTCGGATGCATAAGGTGAAACAACACTGTAGGCTGAAGTGGTTAACTACCTGCCGACCACCCCACGCCAATGGACCGCCTATCGCCAATTGGCATCAAGCCCTGGGGCTCTGTTTGGCAGGAGATGCGCGCACAGGCTGCGCGCACATCTCCTGCTTAGCTCCGCCTTCAGTCTCCGAGCGGTGATCGCCGCTCGAGAGACTGTTACGGCGAAACCGCCGTCTGTTTACATGTACAGCGCTGCGATCTACAGCAGCGCTGTACTGAGGACAGCCGTGTGACACGTCTGTCCCCCTGGGGCACATGAGAGCGATTGGCTCTCATAGGCAGAAGCCTATGACAGCCGATTGCCAGGATTGGCCGGCTGGGGGGGGGGGGGGGAGGGAGGGAGTTTAAAAAAACAAGTAAATAGTGAAAAATGTTTTTAAAAAAACAACATAAATATTTATAAAAAAATAAATAAACACAGGTGGGGGGAGGGGGGAGGGCAATCAGACTCCACCAACAGAGAGCTCTGTTGGTTGGGGGAAAAGGGAAATCACTTGTGTGCTGTGTTGTGCGGCCCTGCAGCTAAGCCTTAAAGCTGCAGTGGCCATTTCAGTAAAAAAAAGGCCTGGTCTTTAGGAGGGTTTAACACTGCAATCCTCGAGAGGTTAATCAGATATATGTATTTTGTATGTCCCTTCCTGACTGTTCCTGACCCTTACAACTGCCTTATACTTGACCTTACCATGGTCCTGACAGTTTCCTGTCTGTGTATGGTTGCTAATCTTCCGGGGGGGGGGGGGCACGCTCAGCAATGGGGGAACACGAAATAGCAAGGGAAGCCTCATTAGGATCCTTAAGTTTCTTAAGGATCCTTAAGTTAAGTGAGGGATGGACAAGGGGACGCAGGACTTAGGGGAATCCCGGCATGATAGGGCAGGTTTTGCCGGGACAGGACAGGGTTAAGTGTGGCGGGGGGCGGGTCAGCGCCCGGGAGTTTTGGTCTGAAGGGGAGAGCACTGATTGGCCAGGGGCGCAGAGGATCTTGGGAACAAGACGGGAGGCGGAGCAGGCACTCGGGCGGACGGCGCGAAGGAATAGGAAGTCCCCACCCTCCCTCCCACTCTTTTAGTTATTGGGTTAAGAGTTTAGTGCAAGGTGTATAGAGTAGGAAATAGGAAAGGAAGTTATGTTATAATTGTCATTGCAGCTTGGCGGGGTGAGGTCTCCGGAGGTCAGTTTTTTGTGTGTTGTTTCGTGAGGGTTTTGCCGCGGGGCAAAACACCTAGTGTAAAAGAAAAGCTCTGCTGTTGCAGAAGAGGTGGGGGGCATTCAGCTGTCCCTGAGCCGGGAACACGTCTGGGGGCCGGATAGGCTGCTTGCCCAAAATAAGTCCTTGGTTGAAAAATAGTAGGCCTCCGGATGCCTCACCTCAATTTAGTTATAATGTTGTTCTTTATAAGAATTGTTAATTTGGTTGTTTAAATAAAGAAGGGCTGCTTTGGCCTATTTTATCCAACTAGCTAAGCAGTCCAGTGTTTTAATAGTTTGTCTATGGGAAAAATGTGACGGGAGGGGGATGTTTGAAGTATAGTCCTGGAGGCATATAAGCCTTGTCCATTATCAAGTATCTGATTTTGTGTACGCGAGCTTTAAGTGCACAGTTAAGTATATAAGAGCACTATTACTTAAAGGCTAAATAAGGCTCTGTTAATATTGTATTGTACATGCATTATTGATTTTACTTCACTTTTATGTGCAGTATAAGCCGTTACTCTGTGCCTATACTGACAGTAAACAATCTACAGTGAGTGCTGATTTCTGATTGCAGTATATGCTTCTCCAATGTTTTATAAGTACTCCCACTCCCTCTCCCTCCAGTTGTAAATTGTCCCTCTCCATTCCTCTGCGGCCCTGGGTAGATCTTATAATGATTTCAGCAAACACTGATTACTGGAGTTTGAACTCGTGTGAGCAGAGTCGGGACAAGGTCCTCCAGCACCCAAGGCTGAGACACCAAAGTGCGCCCCTCCATCCCTCCCACCCCAGCCGTCACACACTGATTGCTATTAGACTAAGAGGCGCCACAGGGCCCACAACCTCCCAAACACCTTAATATGTAGTTATCTGGCTTGCAGCCACTGTCATGTATCCCCTTTTCTTATTTCTTTCTGCTTCATACACAATTAGGAATGACAGCTGAATGAATTGTGCGCCCCCTCCTTCACTGCGCCCTGAGGCTGGAGCCTCTCCAGCCTATGCCTCGGCCCGGCCCTGCGTGTGAGTAAACCATAGGGGTAGCTAGCGTGTATTCTTTCAAGCAGAATCTCTTCTCTCAGCTCCCATATAGTTATCCATCCAGCCTTTGGCCCAAAGTAATGTCACCTGCATACAGAGCACAGTTCTGCATGAAGTAAGGGCTAGGTCACACTATCCCTGTGTGATGTGAGGTGCAGCTTAGATTCCCTTCACTATAATGAATGACAAGCAAGTTTGCTTTCTGGAGAATTGCATGCCGCAATGTGTTGGCAGTACTGCAGCACAAAAGAGAGGTCAAAATAGCCCCATTTAAAACAACACAAATACTGTGAACAGATCCTTTGTAGTAGCAGCACTGTCTCCGATTGTTCAGAGGGAACTGGCCTTGTAAGGAAAAATATTCTTTGGTACCTATCAGTGTAGCTGTCACGATCAGTAACTCAGATAACCTCCAGGGGCGTAATGATAGACCCTGCAAGGGATGCCTCCGCAGGGGGGCCTAGAAGCCACAGGGGGCCCGTGGGGGGAAGGTTTGAGAGACTGACAGGGCACAGAGAGAAAAAAACTTATTCTGCTCTCCACCATTGTTATATTGACTGCATGTGTCCACCACACAGATAAGGACTCATACACACTCTAGAATTTGTACACTGTCCCTGCTTCCTACGGTTCGTAAAAAACATCTGTCTCTCACTACTGCAAATATCTGATGACTGCATGTACAACCTAACAAAGAACAGAGTCACATTTTGAAAAAAAAGTTGTAGACTTTCCCTTTTTCACTCTGAAAGGAATCCTACATTCTTATCACACAGGCTAATGACCTTATGGCCTCTAATTACTTTTACAACACAGCAGAGTGGAGACTGATGTCTAAAGCCTCATCTACACGCGTAGATGAGACGGCGATGTGGCTTATCAATTGAGCCGTTGATGCGGCTCGATTGATAAGATCCGTCAGGACAGATCTCCCCACCGCCGATTCCCTGCTCGTTCCCCGCGAGGGAAGAATGAAGATAAGCGGTGCGGCGCGGGGACGAGCGGGTATCGAATCCGGCGCACGCACGGCGAGCGGGGACGCGGAAGAGGTGATCCGGCGGCTAATCGAGCCGCCGGATCGCCACCTCCTCTACGCGTGTAGATGAGGCTTTACTGTTGCTGCTTCATTGAGAGCTTGTTGTCTCATAGATCCCGTAATATCCCTGTAAGATCCCATAATAAGAGTATCAATAAGTGACATTCTGTATGTTTTGCCAAAGTTACAGTGAATACTATATGTTATGTTCAGCATGTCATTGTTGTTCCTCCATATAGCATGTGCTCTCATGTAGTAAATAATACGGCTGTGTGTGTGTGTATGTACTGGGAGCAGAGCTGCGACGAGGGACTTGCCGGGCTGCAAGGGGCTGGAGGAAGCCCCGGGTAAGTAGATCTGGGGGTAGCATAGATTGCCTGACGTTTCCTTTAAGTCTAAGTGTTTTTATCTGCATGGGGAAAACACATTGGCCCTCAGTTTTCCTGTGCAGAAAGCGAGCGGGGTGGGGGGCCCCATCCAAAGTTTTGCAGGGTGGCCCAGTGATGTCTAGTTACGCCCCTGATAACCTCCCTCCATTATTTGCTTTGCAGACAGAAGTCTCTCCTGAGAGTGAAAGACGGGAGAGGATGGTGGTTAAGAAAAACTGTTCATGTCCTGATTTCTGATTTCTGATTCCTATTTTCACTGGATGCTAGCAACACAAGAAGAAAAACAGCAAAAAAATAAATAAAATGCAGCAATTGGGACAAAAATTGGAATCACATGTGAAATCGCATCAAAATCAGAAATCGGAATTGCATGTAGTGTAGATGTAGAAGAGCCCTGCAGGACTTTTTTTTATTCGCATCAAAAATGGGGATCGCGAGTAAAATCACATTAAATAGGAAATTGAAGAATGCTAGCTCACAAGGTCAGATATTTCACGAAATGGGATATTTGGGCACCGGAGGCACCAGAGAAGCTTGGGTGCCCCATAGGTGCCCATGGTAATTGCAGCTACAAAGGGAAACTTGCCATAGGTACCGCTATACAATCTGCGGCTACAAATAGCAGGCATTAAGACTCCAGGGCCAGAATTTCCCTTTATAGCTGCAAATGACATGGGCGCTTATAGAGTGCGCAAATTTCATGCCACCTAATATTATACATATACAGCAGCGAACTCTGCAGGGATATCGGCAAGTTTGCAGCTGTGGGGGAACGGTTAGGGTTAGGGTTGGGTGCTGGGTCAGTTAGGGAAAGGCATTGGTGGGGGTCAGTTAGGGAAAGGCATTGGTAGTCAGAGCAGGATCGTCCACTAGGCAACCTAGGCAAGTGCCTGGGGTCCAGTGGGTGTCAAGGGGCGCAGGTGTCACCTTTTTTACCCCTTTCTTACTCCAGATTACCAAAATTATCATTAGAGGGAGTCAAAGCTTATTTCCTTGCCTATTGCCTCATTTCATCTTAACCCATCTCTTCCAGCAGTAGAATATTGTTAATGTTACCGATACTCTACTAGTGGCTATTTCCTGCGCCCATTTTCCTAGGCACCCTTTTTCCATGTACACAGTCTTTTATCCCTATCAGAAAAGGATTAGATGAAATGGGGCCAAGGCAAGATGGCAGATTTTGCCCACTGCTGATGATCACCTGGCTGTTTAGTAAGATTTGGTGGTAGGTTAGCATCCACCAGGCTCCTAGATTCTCCCCAGGCCCTAGGCAGCTGCCTAGGATTGCCTTGTGGATGATCCGGCTCTGCTCCCTATGCATTGTTGTGTTTTCTCTATAGCTTATTGTGAGACAATTATAAACATTCCTATTTAAAGAGGATCCGAGATAAACTTTTACTCATTGCGTAATTGTGTTCCTTTCCTATAGTTTATAGGGCATTCCTCGAGCCAAATACTTTGTTTGTTTTGTTTTAATACTCTAATTCCCTATAAACTAAACAAGCCTCGCCCACAGTTTTTTAGAGTGCCTCGGCACTGTAGCAAGGGCTTATGGGAGCTCAGTCTGGGCAGGAGGAGGAGGAGGAGGTTACTAGCCAGAGATTTCAGAGACAGAGGGGAGGAAGGAGGAGGAGAGGGGAGTGAAGTTTTCACAGGCTGAGGGCTGTATTTACAAACAGAACATGGCTGCCCTCATTGTATCACAGGAAGAAATAATCATATTCCGTTGAAGCTGTTTGCAGCTAGATTTGCTGTGTAAACTATCTAAACTATAGATAAGATATATAGACAAGTTACTTGTTATAGTTAGTTTTTCATCTTGGATCCGCTTTAATGGATACCCGAAGTGACATGTGACATGATGAGATAGTTATGTGTATGTACAGTGCCTAGCACACACATAACTATGCTGTGTTCCTTTTTTTCTTTCTCTGCCTGAAAGAGTTAAATATCAGGTATGTAAGTGGCTGACTCAGTCCTGACTCAGACAGGAAGTGACTACAGTGTGACCCTCACTGATAAGAAATTTCAACTATAAAACACTTTCCTAGCAGAAAATGGCTTCTGAGAGCAGGAAAGAGATAAAAGGGGTCAATAGTTCATAGAATTTAGCTCTGGCATACTTCAATGAATGTGTCATTGAGCAAAAACAATAAAACAGTTAAAACTTAAAAAGTAGATTTAAACATAAAATAAAACTGTGAAATATCTTAAAAAGTCATTTTTAGGAGAAGGAAGGTAGATACAATAGTTTATTTCATTAGTTTATTTTCACTTCGGGTGTCCTTTAATGTCATGCCTATTTTGTGCTTGTATTGCCTCTAGCATGCACCAAACACGTCACATAACAAATCTACTTCCTGCCGTGCCGTCCAAAGTTCACTGACTTCCTCTGACAGTTTCTATAAAACTTTGACTCCGTATGCAGGCAGGAGAAATGATCCATATTTTAAGGTTTATTAAAGCAAACTTATATTCATGGTTATAGTTCCTGTAAAAGTACTATGAATAAGTAATGCTAATGAAACTGAAAAATTGCAATATACTAGTCAAGTAGGTATTAATCATGCATTGAATTTCTAGTACTATGACATTAACAATGTTTTATTAGTTTTACTGAGGTCAGGGATTTGGAGCAGTTGATTTGCATGCGCGGCGCTGCCGTTGCCGGAGATGAAGATGTCAGAAGTAACATGCTTGCTGAAGTTATAAATATAGCGTTTAATTCCCATCTATGCGTACAAGCGCGTCTGTATGAGCGCGGTACCCGCAGCTACTGAGAGGTGTTGACAGGGGAGGACATCTGTTTAGAAATAAAAGAGCTCTGTGATAAATTAAAATATATAGTTTCCCTTCGTTTCCTCTCCATCCTGCATGAGTAAGGTATATTTAAAAAAAAATGTAAATTTTATTGCCTGAAGTCCAAAATCACCATGACATTTGGCGCAAATCCACTAAGCATTACCGAGTTCAGCAGGGTCGCCATCACGTAAAGATTGGCCAGTGCTCCAATTTAATCACACACTCTCCGTCCCCTCCTTAAATTCTAATGTAGAGAGGGGCCACAGATAGTTGCACCCCAAGCCTGAGGCGTAGCTAGGGTTTTGAGCGCCCGAGGACAAAGACAGTTTTTGCGCCCCGCTGTGGGGCGTAGCCACACATCAGAATGTGGTTATGGGTGCAGTCAAAAAGTTATTTAGATAGCTATATGTGCCCCCTTAACCCATTCAGATAGCCAGATGCGCCCCCTTTAAATAGCCAAATGTGTGCCCCTTTAGTTAGCCAGATGTGCCCCCCTTCACCCTATTTAGTTAGCCAGATGTGCCCCCTTTAGATAGTCTTATTCTTCTGCTGACGCTTCTGCAGAGGGAGGAAGAGAAGCAGGGAAACTTCGGGCAGCCAGTGAGCCACCTCTCACGCACGTGGGGGTGCAGTGACTGTGCTGAGCACCCTCACAGTGCTGCGCCCAGGGACATATGTCCCTCCTAGCCCACCCATAGCTACTCCTCTGCCCCAAGCTTGCCCCCCACCCCGCAGCGCTGCCCTTTTTACTTCCACAGAAGACAGATCGGATTTCATCCCTACTACAGTTTCCCAGCATCTTCACTTCCAGCAGGCAAATATTTTATTATGTCTTTTCATGAGTCAATACTGAAGATATGGCACTTTGATATAATGTAAAGTAGCCATTGTACAGCTTCAGTAACTCACAGCCATTATTATATTACCACTGGTAACAACAGCGAGTGCCGCCCCTAGGTGGAGCATGTAAACATTGTGCCCAAAGTGTCAATATTTTGTGTGCCCATCACCATTTTCCAGCACTGCCTTAAAGGGACTCCGAGCACCTCTCATGGGCATGCCTTTAAGCCAGACGACTTCCAACAAAGTCGTGCTATGACCCCTCTGGAGGAGCCTCTTGCAATGGCCATGCGTGTCACTTCCTCTTCCTGCTTCATTCAGTGATGCACTTCTCTAACAGAGAAGACAGGGGTGACCCGGAAGTTATAACATAGCCAAGATGGCAGCTGCGATATTTAAATTGAAATCGAATGAAAACTATTTGGTATAGAATGGCGATTCAGGCATCAAATAAAAGAGGAGATCATGAGCTACAGAAAGGTGCGAATCTTTCAGTAATTTGCAGAGTCTTAAAGGCATACCCATGACAGGTGCTCGGAGTCCCTTTAACTCTCTTGGGCATGCAGTTTTCTAGAACTTCACAGATTGCCGCTGGAATCGTCTTCCATTCTTCCATGCCGAAGCTGGTGGATGTTAGAGACCTTGTGCTCTTCCGCCTTCCATTTGAGGATCCCCCACAGGTGCTCAATAGGGTTTAGGTCTGGAGACAGCAACTTTACCCTCAATACCTTTAGCAAGGAAGTGGTCATCTTGGAGGTGTTTCTGGGGTCATTATCATGTTGGAATCCTGCCCTGCGGCCCAGTTTCTGAAGGCAGGTAATCATGCTCTGCTTCAGTATGTCACAGTGCCTGTTGAATTTCATGGTTTCCACAATGAACTGTAGGCACCTTGTACTGGCACCACTCATGGAACCATGACACTCCCACCACCATGCTTGACTGTAGAAAAGACACACTTTACCCTTCTCACCTCGTTGCTGCCATACACATTTGACACCATAGTTACATAGTTATTTGAGTTAAAAAAAGACATACGTCCATCGAGTTCAACCAGAAAACGAAGTACAACACCAGCCTGCTCCCTCACACATCTCTGTTGATCCAGAGGAAGGCGAAAAACCCTTACAAGGCATGGTCCAATTAGCCCCAAACAGGGACGGATCTAGGGGGGGGCAAGCGGGTCTCTTGCCCCAGGCGCAGTTTGTTGAACTCTTAAAAAGGCGGCAAAATGAATGGCAGTTTAGGCGCCTAAACCTGACCTTGCCCCAGGCGCAACTTGGTCTTGATCCGTCCCTGGCCCCAAAAGGGAAAAAAATTCCTTCCCGACTCCAGATGGCAATGAGATAAAATCCCTGGATCAACATCACTGGGCATTACATAGCAATTGTAGCCATGGATGTCTTTCAATGCAAGGAAAGCATCTAAGCCTCCTTGAAATGCAGATATAGAATTTGCCATAACGACTTCCTGTGGCAATGCATTCCACATCTTATTCACTCTTATTGTAAACAACCCTTTCCTAAATAAATGGCTGAAAGATTTTTCCTCCATGCGCAGAGCATGTCCTCTAGTCCTTTGAGAAGGCCTAGGGACAAAAAGCTCATCCGCCAAGCTATTATATTGCCCTCTGATGTATTTATACATGTTAATTAGATGAGTTTCCGCGTCGAATGCATCCGTCGATATGCGTCGATTCGATTATTTCCGAGCATTTCCGAACGAATTTCGATGATTTTTAGGTCGATTGCCATGTAAAGTATGGCAAATCGACCTAACGATCCATCGAAGCTTGAATCGGACATGTCGGAAATAATCAAATCGACGCGTATCGACGGACGCATCGAACGCGGAAACGCATGGTGTGTATCCAGCATAAGGCATCTTTTCTCTAGACTAAATAAACCCAGTTTATCTAACCTTTCTTGGTAAGCGAGACCTTCCATCCCACATATCAATTTTGTTGCTCGTCTCTGCACCTGCTCTAAAACTGCAATATCTTTCCTGTAATGTGGTGCCCAGAACTGAATTCCATATTCCAGATGTGGCCTTACTAGAGAGTTAAACAGGGGCAATATTATGCTAGCATCTCCAGTTTTTATTTCCCTTTTAATGCATCCCAAAATGTTATTAGCTTTAGCTACAGCGGCTTGGCATTGAATACGATTATTAACTTGTTGTCGATGAGTACTCCTTCACCAAGTTTGATCCATCTGAACCAAATAAAATTATTTTGGTCTCATCAGACCATCAGCAAACTGTTTTCGGGCTTTGGTCTTGGCCTTCGTGCTGCAGCTCAGGGTGTCTGCAATCTTCTTATAGCCTAGGCCATTTTTATGTAGAGCAACAATTCGTTTTTTAGATCCTCAGAGAGTTCTCTGCCATGAAGTGACATGTTGAACTTCTAGTAACCAGTATGACAGAGTGTGAGAGAGATAACACCCAATTTAACACAACTGCTCTCCATTCACACCTGAGACAATGTAACACTAACGAGTGACATGACCCTGGGGAGGGAATATGTCTAATTGGGCAGAATCTTGACATTCTTCAGAATCTTTGACATTCAATATACATCAACAACAGTATCCACTCCTGGACTGCGTCCTCCGTAACCCCCCGCAAGCCTCAGCTTAGCCACAATCCATCCCATACTAGGCACTGACCATAAAGGTAGCCATACACTGGTCGATTTGCCATCAGATTCGACCAACTGACAGATCCCTATCTGATCGAAACTGATCAGAGAGGGATCGTATGGCTACCTTTACTGCAAACAGATTGTGAACCGATTTCAGCCTGAAACCGATCACAATCTGTTGTGGTGGTGCTGCCGCCCCCCCCCCCCCCCCCCCCCGCATACATTACCTGCTCCGCTGGTGCGACTGCCCCCGGTCACCGCTCTTCTTCTCCGTCTCCGCTCTGGTCTGCTCTGGTCTCCGGCATGCTTCCCTTCTTCCTGTCTGGGGGAAGTTTAAACAGTAGAGCGCCCTCTACTGTTTAAACTTCCGGCCGGGACAGGAAGAAGGGAAGCATGCCGGAGACCAGACCAGAGCGGAGACGGAGAAGAGCGGAGACCCGGGAGTCGCGCCGGCGGAGCAGGTAATGTATGCGGCTCTATTGCGTCGGTCGTCGGGCACTCGAATGCCGCTAGCGATGCGCTCTTTACCCGCGGGCGATCGGCGGTTATTTTCCGCACGGCGCGATCGACGGGATCGGACGGAATGGATCGAAATTCGGCGTGTAGCGTGAACGATTGGCAGCAGATTCGATCCCAGTGATCGAATCTGCTGTCGAAGCGGGCGCAAATCGGGCCAGTGTATGGCCACCTTTAGCGGTCAGAACCTTTGAACCAGATAAAACACTCAAGCATGCACAGTTGGTTCTTGGACCCACTCTGCCCACACTCCTAGCAGCTTCCTGATTGCGGCACGTGCGCTCATGCTGTGATAGTGCTTAGAGTGACCAGAGAGGGGCCTGTTGTTAAGCAACAAGGTAGGAACAAGTTAGCAATCACCACTGCTGCCCTTGAGATATTTCATGTATTATAGCAACAAGAAAACATTTCATACACTGGCTCCTCGAACAGCTCAGTGGAATGTGGAGATCCTTATTATTTTTTATTTATAAAACGCTGTCATCTTCCGTGGTGAAAGACAAGGGTGTAACAAATACACACATAAAACATGCATTAGGCACACATATGAAATAGTAAGTACATGTTTTCTGGAAAATGTACATTATAAACAAGAAACAAGGGGAGTTACCTGCCCTTACCATCTTCCTATTAGAGAGATAGTGGAAACAGTATGAAAGGCAACAAATAAACTGTGACTCAGGAGCTTGAGAACTAGGTGAAAGAAGGGGCTGAAGGAAGAAGTCTCTAGGTAGCATTACAAGTTTAAGATCCTCTGTGCCCCCATGGCGGCAGAACGCCACCTGGGCTGCAGCTCGGATTTCCGGGTCCCGGTGAGCCGCTGACGTCACTGGAGTGCAGGGTGGCGCTCAGCTCTCATTGGACAGGTGGAGGACGCACTCTCAGTACGCGGTCCGCCGATGTAAACAGTAGCCACATGTGTGTTTGCATGTCAGCTAATCAGCTGACATGCTGGGCTGTTATTGATTAATTTCAATTCTGCTTTTGTTCTGATTGGTTAGTTCTTATAGTTAAGCTTGGTGAGCGCCCCCAGTAATCGCCCGTGATAGCATTAGCTGTGACGTGTTGCTGGGTATGTGCTCTCTTCCTAATTGATTCCTGTTGCCGACTGTTGCCTTGTATCCTGACCACGCTAACCTCTGATTGATTCCTGTTGCTGATTACTGCCTGATACCTGGACTATGCTTGCTAGCTGCCTGGATTGACCTCTGCTTGGACACAGACTTGCATGAATGCTGCCTGGACTGACCTCGGCTTACCTTGACTACGCTATCTCTGGAAAGTATATCTGGACTGTCTGGAGCACCTGTCTCTGCAGTCATCTGACTCATTCGTCTGGATTCCCTCATCCTCTAGGCCTCAGGTGACTATATATATAAACACTTGTTAATACTGTGTCCATTACATTGCTAAGTTACCAGGTTCTGTTGGTGGATTACTATCTGTCAGTCTGTATGCTACATCTACCTGCAGAGTGTACTGTAGTATTGTATTAGGCAGGAGCTTTCGCAGGTGTTACAGGCTGGGCTAAAGGTCAGTCATATGGGCATACAGCCTGACCTATGGTCATTGACCAGATTAGCCTGACAACAAGCCTGTCTGAATAGGTGAGTTTAGGGTTCATTTGAGGCCAGTTTTACACCTGGCTGTTGTGGTGCGATGCTCCGCCTCCATCGCATTGCACCGCAAAAAACGTAATGCTTACGACCCTGCGGCAACAGGGTCATATGCATAGTGCCATGCCCCTCTCACGCCTTCTGCCGCCAATCCTTGCCCCTTGACTTACTTCCTGCTGAACAGGAAGTACATCACTAGGATTCCCGTATTCACACCATTCCTCGCATATGCGCCGCACCGCCGCCCACAAATTTAAAATCCCTCAGGAAAAAGTCACCCAATTCTGTACAGATGTGTCATTAGCCTGCAGGCTGTGCGTATGGAAGGGGGGGGGGGGCGTGTGGCACACAACGCAGTGGCTTGGAGCAAAAGAGCTGAGTAGGGTGAACAATTTGACTGGCGGTTGCCAAGGTGAAGCAAGTGGTTTTGGTGCAGGCGCTCACCGCCGCAACGAAACCAAGCACTCCATAGCAGCAATGTTCTGCTGTATGGGGCGCGGAAGAGTAATTCGGGGCTCCGGGCAGGAATACGTAGATACGTACGCTGCTAAGGTGTTGGGAGACGCTAAAGATCTGGCATTCAAGATCTGTAGGCGACTCCAGGCAGCCGTTGTACACGCGCTAGATGAATTCTAGATTCTCAGGCAAGATGGTGCTTAAAGAGGAACTTCAGCCTAAACAAACATACTGTCATTAGGTTACATTAGTTATGTTAATTAAAATAGATAGGTAATATAATCTCTTACCTACCCTGTTTTAAAAGAACAGGCAAATGTTTGTGATTTCATGGGGGCAGCCATCTTTTTCATGGGGGCAGCCATCTTTTTGGTTGAAATGAGGTGACGGAGCATGAGACACAGTTCCAACTGTCCTGTGTCCTGATCACCACTCCCAGTTGCATGCACTAGGCTTCAAATCTCAAATTCAAAATGTAAAAAAAAAAATGTGCTCCAAAACAGCAGATTGAGAACAACAACATCAGAAAACCCAGCATGCTTTGCACAGCATCAGGGGGAAAATGCCCTGGCAGTTTTCTTTTGTGCAGCTAAAAATGAGGCTTGGGAAAGAAAATCTAAGTTCTGATGCTGTAAAACTGTTAAAGAAACACCAGGCCTTTTCAGTGCTGCTCAGTAGATTTTTAGTCTGGAGGTTCACTTTAACTAAAGGAATAAGTGGGAACAGAGGAGAGTTGAGGGGTAATGGGTTTGTTGAAGTACATTTATAGCTGTAAAGTCCTCTGCGCTCTCACAGCAATACTATGCTTCACCAGGGTACTTCAGTGAACCATACCAAGATGCTGGTATAAATCTTTTAAGTCTTCATAAAACGTCAATAAAAACACAATAAAACTTCATAGCTCAACAAGATGGGATAAGAGGGCTGGTGAGCACTAGGATATAATAAATAAGCAGGGTACGTGCATTAAGTTTTGTGGACATTTTTTATCAAAGGATATAATGCTGGAAGAAAATTATATACTGGCTAATTGTGTTTTATTGCGATTTTAACAATTGTGCAGGATATGATAACGGTGGTTAGAAGGACAGTCCCGATGAGTCATGTAGGAGGGAAGGTCACTGTGGACATAGGGAAGAAATGGTGGCTGGTGTACTGGCAACGCTAGCCCCTGATGAGTCTAGTCAATGACGAAACGCGTAGGGCGGAGCCAGTATGCCTGACATTATTACGCAGTGGAGGCAGCGGTGGTACACGAAGGGGAGTCTGAAATGCGCTGGGATTTCGGAGTGCGGGACACCGCCTGGGAGCCATTGTAACGCTGATGAGGGTCCTAGGAATACCGTTATGATAAACCTTTACCTTCCTGGAGGTTGTAAGTGGATTGATGGCGCGAGAAGTGTGTCTGTGAGCCAAATATGATACATGTGTTGCGCTATGAAGTTATATTGTGTTTTTATTGAAGTTTTATAAAGAATTAAAAGATTTATACCAGCATCTTTGTATGGTGCACTGAAGTACCCTGGTGAAGCATAGTATTGAGCGAGAGATCCTCCTGAAAAACGAGGTGGTTTCAATCCGGTGAGCGTCTCTGATTACAGGTGATGATATCACGAGTGAAAGCACTTGGTTCACACTGCACAGATTTGAAGTATGTTGTTTGCTGAAACAGGATTACGTGGTGTGCAGTCTGTTTTTATTTACAGGTTGAATTTAATGGTGTGAGAGCACAGTGGACTTTACAACTATAAATCTATTGGATGGGACATTCCACAGCAAACTCATAGATCTCTCTATGAAAGAAACTATCGGTGATTTTCAAGGACTGTAGTTGTATAAGAGGTGGCACAGCCTGGTGTATTGTATACATTTTGTTTAAAGAGAAACTCCGACCAAGAATTGAACTTTATCCCAATCAGTAGCTGATACCCCCTTTCCCATGAGAAATCTATTCCTTTTCACAAACAGACCATCAGGGGGCGCTGTATGGCTGATATTGTGGTGAAACCCCTCCCACAAGAAACTGAGGACCGTGGTACTCCTGGCAGTTTTCTGTCTGTGAATCCTGTTACATTGTGGGAAATAGCTGTTTACAGCTGTCTACAACTGCCAAAAAAGCATGCAGCAGCTACATCACCTGCCAGCAGTAAAAATGTCACCATGTAATAAATGTCAGAATGTAAATCAGGGATTTAAAAGATTTTGCGATGGGCAAACACTGACTGAATCATTTATACATAATTATTGTAAAAATGAAGCACTTTTTTATTACATTATTTTCACTGGAGTTCCTCTTTAAGTACAATTTTATTGTTGTCTTAGATTGCCATAGTAGTCCACCAGGCGATGTCACAGGCAGCCTGGAGTTACTCCTTAGATAAGCACTCTAGTTTGGAAACAGATAATTTACCTTTAATTCAGCATTTTTCCTCCTGTGTTATTTGGCTCTTGCATTGAACTGCAGTTCACACAGCCTCGCCAGTTTCTCTGTAACATTTCCAGAGTCATCAATCATCTCGTTTCCTTGCCTTGAAATGTCAATCCTTTTACAGATTTTTGTGGTATCTGCAGAAAAAAAAGTTGTAGGTTTTTAACAGCCAGGAATCTTGGGAAGTGAGGCGCTCGCATCAATTCTGAGCTGTAGGCATTCTGAACACTTTAGTATGGAAAGTACCCCAGGGGGTGTCATTTTACTAACCAGGGTAATGGCGGGTCAGTCTGTAGCAGCAGTCAGAGTCAGTGGTCTTGGTTTACTAAAGGTGGAGACAATTCTGATACAAGTTTTATTTTTAATACTTTGTAGTATGCAAATATATATAAAAAAATATATATATATATATATATATATATATATATATATAAATATATATATATATATATATATATATATATATATATATATATATATATATATATATAGTGTGTGTGTGCGTGTGTTACAGATCCTTTACTACCTGGGAAGATATGTTCTGGGGGTCTTGCGTCCCCCCTGCACAGCTAGGCGGAGCTACGAACAGCCAATCAGATTTCACCCATTCACGTCAGTGGGAAAAATTAGAACCCTTGCCATTCTCACAGTAATAAAGCCAGAGTCCCCAAACTTGGCACAATTGGTCATTTGGTGACCGAGATGAAAAATTCAGGGGAAATGGGCGGAGCATAAAACGGCCAATGAAGTTTCAGCCATTCATTTTAAATGGGAAAAATGTAAACTGCAGCCATTCTTACACTTTTAATCGCAGGGGTCTTAAACTTAGCACAGTTGGACGCTGGGTGACTGGGAATAATATTCAGGGACGTGAGTGGAGCCTTGAACAGCCAGTCAAAATTCACTTATTGATTTTCAAGGGAATATTTAAATTGCTGTCATTCTTACGCTCTTACTGGCAGAGGCCTCAAACCTGCTACAGTTGATCATTGGCGGTTCAAGTTCTGAAAAGGGGACTGAGCCACAAACAGCCAATCACATTTGTTTGATTGATTTTAATGGGAAAATTTCCACTGCTTCCATTCTCACATTATTGATGCCAAGGACCCCAAAGCTCACAAACTTGGACATTGACTGACTGTGTGTCAGGGTTAGAAAAAGTGGGCGGAGCCAACAATAACCAAATAAATACCTGAAGAATGCCGGGCCTTCAGCTAGTTAGTCCTATAAAACTGCCCATAGATGCAAAGATGGTTTAAAATGAAATTGGGCTCTAGGCAAGTTAGTAGTATTGGCCCCCTCCCTTTATAGTCCTTTTGGTAATCTGAAACAGGAAATAGGTCAGAGAAGGTGGCAGTTGGGCTGCCCCCATACACCCACTAGGCTCCATGGTCCTGCCTAGGTTGCCTTTTGGATGATCCTGGAGTGCTAACAGGTGTGGATGGGCAGCAGAAGGGTGGTTTTCTACTGGCAACTGGAGGTGAGAAAACAGCAGAGAGTATTCCAAATCTGAGGGCATAATAGTGTGTCTACTAGTATTCCCTGATCAGCATACTGATCGTGGAATATCGATCAGGGGTGGCATTGGGCCATTCTCAACCCATCTACGGCCAGCTTAACCCTTCAGCAGTGTTTGCAGGGTATTACCCGCTAGCAGCAGGCATACATTTAGCTAGTAATATTAGCCATTCCCAGGTGTCATGTATTTTTGTAAAGTATAAGTGTCTTAAAGCGGAATGAAGACTAGCATTTCTTCTTTGGTCAAAAAGATTATTTACAGCATATTATATACTACCACCATCCACAATTTTTTTTACTAGAACAGCATTCAAAGGGTTAACACCGGACTTACAAGTTCCCTGCCGGGAGAAAGCTGGACGCATCTGAACTAGAGATAATGTTATCTTGTGTTTACTTAAAGGATACCCGAAGTGACATGATGAGATAGACATGTGTATGTACAGTACCTAGCACACAAATAACTATGCTGAGTCCTGACAGGAAGTGACTACAGGGTGACCCTCACTGATAAGAATTTCCCTTTTTTTTATCTCGTTCTTGCTCTCAGAAGCCATTTTCTGCTAGGAAAATGTTTTATAGTTGGAATTTCTTATCAGTGAGGGTCACACTGTAGTCACTGTCTGAGTCAGGACTGAGTCAGCCACTTACATACCTGATAGTTAACTCTCTCAGACAGAGAAAGAAAAAAAGGAACACAGCACAGTTATTAGTGTGCTAGGCACTGTACATACCCATGTCTATCTCATCATGTCACATGTCACTTCGGGTATCCTTTACATAGTTACATAGTGTTACATAGTTATTTTGGTTGAAAAAAGACATACGTCCATCGAGTTCAACCAGTACAAAGTACAACACCAGCCTGCTCCCTCACATACCCCTGTTGATCCAGAGGAAGGCGAAAAAAACCCCACAAGGCATGGTCCAATTAGCCCCAAAAGGGAAAAATTCCTTTCTGACTCCAGATGGCAATCAGATAAAATTCCTGGATCAACATCATTAGGCATAACCTAGTAATTGTAGCCATGGATGTCTTTCAACGCAAGGAAAGCATCTAAGCCCCCTTTAAATGCAGGTATAGAGTTTGCCATAACGACTTCCTGTGGCAATGCATTCCACATCTTAATCACTCTTACTGTAATGAAACCTTTCCTAAATAAATGGCTAAAACGTTTTTCCTCCATGCGCAGATCATGTCCTCTAGTCCTTTGAGAAGGCCTAGGGACAAAAAGCTCATCCGCCAAGCTATTATATTGCCCTCTGATGTATTTATACATGTTAATTAGATCCCCTCTAAGGCGTCTTTTCTCTAGACTAAATAAACCCAGTTTATCTAACCTTTCTTGGTAAGCGAGACCTTCCATCCCACGTATCAATTTTGTAGCTCGTCTCTGCACCTGCTCTAAAACTGCAATATCTTTTTTGTAATGTGGTGCCCAGAACTGAATTCCATATTCCAGATATGGCCTTACTAGAGAGTTAAACAGGGGCAATATTATGCTAGCATCTCGAGTTTTTATTTCCCTTTTAATGCATCCCAAAATTTTGTTCGCTTTAGCTGCAGCGGCTTGGCATTGAGTACGATTATTTAACTTGTTGTCGATGAGTACTCCTAAGTCCTTCTACAAGTTTGATGTCCCCAACTGTATCCCATTTATTTTGTATGGTGCTAGACCATTGGTACGACCAAAATGCATGACTTTACATTTGTCAACATTGAACTTCATCTGCCATGTATGTGCCCATATAGCCATCCTATCCAGATCCTGTTGCAATATGACACTATCTTCCTGAGAGTTGATGATTCTGCACAATTTTGTATCATCTGCAAAAATAGCAACATTGCTCACTACTGCATCTACTAGGTCATTAATAAATAAATTGAAGAGCACTGGACCCAGTACAGACCCCTGTGGGACCCCACTGCTAACAGTCTCCCATTTTGAGTACGATCCATTGACCACAACACTTTGTTTTCTGTCCATTAGCCAGTTCCCTATCCATGAACACAGACTCTTACCCAGTCCTTGCATCCTCAACTTTTGCACCAGACTTCTGTGGGGAACAGTGTCGAAGGCCTATGCAAAGTCCAAGTGCATCACATCTACAGCATTCCCAATATCCATATTAGCATTCACTACTAGTGTTGGGCGAACACCTAGATGTTCGGGTTCGCGAACGTTCGCCGAACATCGCCGCGATGTTCGGGTGTTCGTGCCGAACTCCGAACATAATGGAAGTCAATGGGGACCCGAACTTTCATGCTTTGTAAAGCTTCCTTACATGCTACATACCCCAAATTAGCAGGGTATGTGCACCTTGGGAGTGGGTACAAGAGGAAAAAAAATATTTGAAAAAGAGCTTATAGTTTTTGAGAAAATTGATTGTAAAGTTTCAAAGGAAAAACTGTCTTTTAAATGTGGAAAATGTCATGTTTCTTTGCACAGGTAACATGCTTTTTTTCGCCATGCAGTCATAAATGTAATACAGAGAAGAGGTTCCAGGAAAAGGGACCGGTAACGCTAACCCAGCACCAGCAGCAGCAGACGTGATGGAACAGGAGGAGGCGCAGGAGGAGAAGGCCACGCTTTGTGAGACACAACAACCCAGGCCTTGCATGAGGACAAGAAGCGTGCGGATAGCATGCTTTGTACCGCCATGCAGTCATAAATGTAATAAAGATAAGTGGTTCAATAAACAGGGACCACGCGGCAACGCTAACCCAGCAGCAGCAGACGTGATGGAACAGGAGGAGGCGCAGGAGGAGAAGGCCACGCTTTGTGAGACACAACAACCCAGGCCTTGCATGAGGACAAGAAGCGTGCGGATAGCATGCTTTGTACCGCCATGCAGTCATAAATGTAATAAAGATAAGTGGTTCAATAAACAGGGACCACGCGGCAACGCTAACCCAGCAGCAGCAGACGTGATGGAACAGGAGGAGGCGCAGGAGGAGAAGGCCACGCTTTGTGAGACACAACAACCCAGGCCTTGCATGAGGACAAAAAGCGTGCGGATATAGCAGCAATGCTTTTTGCCGCCATGTAGTCATAAATGTAATACAGATGAGAGGTTCAATAAACAGGGACCGGAAACGCTACACCATCCCAGATGTTCATTGGTCATGTTACTTGTTTGGGGTCCTGGAGTGTTGCATAGTCATTTCCAATCCAGGATTGATTCATTTTAATTTGAGTCAGACGGTCTGCATTTTCTGTGGAGAGGCGGATACGCCGATCTGTGACGATGCCTCCGGCAGCACTGAAACAGCGTTCCGACATAACGCTGGCTGCCGGGCAAGCCAGCACCTCTATTGCGTACATTGCCAGTTCGTGCCAGGTGTCTAGCTTCGATACCCAATAGTTGAAGGGTGCAAATGGATTGTTCGACACAGCTACGTCATCTGACATGTAGTCCTTGACCATCCTCTCCAGGCGATCGGTGTTGGAGGTGGATCTGCACGCTTGCTGTTCAGTGGGCTGCTGCTGCATGGGTGTCAGAAAATTTTCCCACTCCAAGGACACTGCCGATACCATTCCCTTTTGGGCACTAGTTGCGGCTTGCGTTGTTTGCTGCCCTCCTGGTCGTCCTGGGTTTGCGGAAGTCAGTCTGTCGGCGTACAACTGGCTAGAGGAGGGGGAGGATGTCAATCTCCTCTCTAAAGTCTCCACAAGGGCCTGCTGGTATTCTTCCATTTTGACCTGTCTGACTCTTTCTTCAAGCAGTTTTGGAACATTGTGTTTGTACCGTGGATCCAGAAGGGTATAAACCCAGTAATTGGTGTTGTCCAAAATGCGCACAATGCGTGGGTCACGTTCAATGCAGTCTAGCATGAATTGAGCCATGTGTGCCAGAGTCCTACCAGAATCCTCATCATCCTCTTGTGAGCGTTGTGATAGTTGTTGTGATGCATCATAGTCGTCACCTTCCTCCTGGTCTGCTTCTGCTGACCATTCGCGCTGAATTGTGGAAGTCCAACGTGCACCGCTCTGGCCCTCGTCAGTGGTGGCATGAAATTCCTGCTCCAATTCCAGCTGTTCCTCCTCCTCTTCTTCGTCATAGCTGCTGGGGCCAGCGTTCCCTGAGGCGGATGGCCTGATGTTGGTACCATCACGCTGATCGTTTTCTACTTCAGATTCCCCCAGTTGCATCATGACAGCTGTTTCCTTGATTTTCAACATTGACCTCTTCAGTAAACACAGCAGTGGTATGGTAATGCTGACTGAAGAGTTGTCACTGCTCACAAGCAACGTGGATTGCTCAAAATTTTGGAGGACTTGGCAGAGGTCCAACATGTTGGCCCAATCGGATCCACAGAAGCTTGGCAGCTGTCCGGATGCGCCTCGGTACTGCACCGTCATGTACTAAACCACTGCACTCTTCTGCTCACAAAAACGGGCTAGCATGTGCAGCGTAGAATTCCAGCGCGTAGGGACATCACACAGCAAGCGATAGTGGGGGAGATTGAAGCGCTCCTGCATCTTGGCGAGTGCCCCCGAAGCAGTACTGGAATTTCTACAATGTTTGGCCACTCGACGCACCTTCAACAGAAGATCGGCCACGCCTGGGTATGTCCTCAGGAACCGCTGAACTACTAGGTTCATCACGTGCGCCAGGCAAGGGATGTGTGTCAGCTTAGCCAACCTTAAAGCGCGAATGAGATTACTCCCATTATCACACACAACCATGCCCGGTTTCAGGTCCAGCGGTGCCAGCCACAACTCCGTCTGTTCCTTTATTCCCTTCCAAATTTCCTCCCCTGTGTGCTGCTTATCCCCAAGGCAGATCAGCTTCAGCAACGCTTGCTGACGCATGCCAACAGCTGTGCTGCACTGCTTCCACGATCCTACTGCTGCTGGGTTAGCGTTTCCGGATGAGGTACAGCTTTGAGATGCGTTGGAGGAGAAGGAGTCAGAGAGGTAGGTGCTGCTGTTGTTATCCAGTGGGAGGGACGGCGGTGCAGCTGTTTGTGGCGTGGGCAACACCCGCGCCGTAGCAGGTGAGGAATCGCTGCCAGGCTCCACAAGGTTCACCCAGTGCGCGGTAAGGGAGATGTATCGACCCTGGCCGAACGCACTCGTCCAGGTGTCAGTGGTGAGGTGAACCTTGCAGGCAACGGCATTCTTCAAGCTTCGGGTTATTTTGCTGACCACGTGCTCATGCAACTCAGGCACTGCAGAGCGTGCAAAGTGGTAGCGGCTGGGAACCACGTAACGTGGGATGGCCACTGACATCATGCCCTTGAAGCTGTTTGTCTCCACCACTCGATATGGCAGCATTTCGCAGGCCAGAAGCTTGGCTATGTTGGCTGTTACTGCCACGGCCCGGGGGTCATTTGCTGGCAATTTCCTCTTGCGCTCAAACATCTCCGACACAGACAACTGAACCGTAGCGCTGCACACGGAAGGGCTGTTGGTTGTTGTGTTTGATGAAGACTGGGAGACCTCAAGAGCACTACTCCGGAAAGTGACAGTGTCAGCGTCGTCTGATGTTTGTGAATGTTGTGAACCATGCAATGGCTGGGCTACTGCTGCTGCTGAGGCGGGTCTGGTGGTGAGTCTGGTGAACCCAAGGGAGGCAGTGTTGCTGGTACCCTGTCCTGCCGCGTTTGCCCACAGAGTGGGATGTTTGGATAGCATGTGGCGGCTCATGCGGCTCATGCTGGTGGTTGTTAATACTTTTCCCCCTGCTCAGGCGGGTCTTGCACACCTTGCAAATCGCCATGGTAACATCCTCAGTGCAGTCTTCAAAGAAAGCCCAGACTTTGGAGCACCTGCCTTGCTGGCGATTTCTGTTTGCGCCTCTTATGCCTCTCACTTGAACTTCCACGCTTGTGGTGCCTGAAATTGCGCGCCGCCTACCTTGTGGCACAAGGCGAACTCGTGCAGCAGTGGGTTCTTCAACAGACTCATCTGTGCTGCTGCTACGACGGCGATGTTCTCGTTCACAAACAAAATCTGGGTCTCTGTCCACATTGTCCATACCCTCCTCTTCCATCTCCTGAAACTCGTCATATGTCATTGTGGGCCACCGCCGTGGAGTAGAGCTCCCCAGAACAACCTCTGCGCAGCTCACTCCAACGTCGTCTTCCAGATCTTGTCGGCCGACCTCCTGCAATTGCAACCCCTCCTGCCCAACTTGCTCTGGGATTTGGGTTTCCGAGTCCTCCTCGGACTCGCCTTGTATTTCAGTGCGCGGTGCATTTCCCACAGTTAATGGTTGTGAATCCGGGCACAACATTTCTGGCTGTTCCTCCATTGACCTTTGAAAGGTGGAAGTTTGTTGGGCTGGGAATAGCTCCTGCGAATACCCCATTGTGTCCTGAGGTAATTCATCGGACTGGTTATCTGGCAGTTGTGTGCGTGGTGTCGCCGCCAGTTGTGTCAGCTTTGTGCCCACTGGCTCCTTGTAACTGGCTGAGGACTCGGACCTCGTGCGTGATGTGCTGGTGCTGCTTAACCCACTGCTGGACGCTTGAGAGGTCATCCAAGTAATTATCTGGTCCTGTTCTTTTGGATTTGTGAGGGTTGTTGTCCTGGACAACATGGGCGGTATTGAGTGGGTTTTCTTGGGTGCTCCCCTGTGGCCTGTACGTGAACCGTCAGGGGAAACACCTTTTCCCTTGCCCCTCCCTCTTTCACCGGATTTCTTCCTCATTTCACTTATCCTTACAGTACACGCTGACTGGCAGCAGTACAGTGGCAGTACAGAAATGCTATACAGTACCACTATTCCCAGCAGCGACACAGAGCACAATGCTATACAGTGGCGGGTGAGTGGTGTACCACTATTCCCAGCAGCGACACAGAGCACAATGCTATACAGTGGCGGGTGAGCGGTGTACCACTATTCCCAGCAGCGACACAGAGCACAATGCTATACAGTGGCGGGTGAGCGGTGTACTACTATTCCCAGCAGACACAGAGTGGCAGTAAACAGAATGCTATATAGTGTGGCTGAGCGAGGTACACAGAGTGGCAGTAAACAGAATGCTATATAGTGTGGCTGAGCGAGCGGTGTACTACTATTCCCAGCAGACACAGAACAGTAAACAGAATGCTATATAGTGTGGCTGAGCGGTGTACCACTATTCCCAGCAGCGACACAGAGCACAATGCTATACAGTGGCGGGTGAGCGGTGTACCACTATTCCCAGCAGCGACACAGAGCACAATGCTATACAGTGGCGGGTGAGCGGTGTACCACTATTCCCAGCAGCGACACAGAGCACAATGCTATTCAGTGGCGGGTGAGCGGTGTACCACTATTCCCAGCAGCGACACAGAGCACAATGCTATACAGTGGCGGGTGAGCGGTGTACCACTATTCCCAGCAGCGACACAGAGCACAATGCTATACAGTGGCGGGTGAGCGGTGTACTACTATTCCCAGCAGACACAGAGTGGCAGTAAACAGAATGCTATATAGTGTGGCTGAGCGAGGTACACAGAGTGGCAGGAAACAGAATGCTATATAGTGTGGCTGAGCGAGCGGTGTACTACTATTCCCAGCAGACACAGAACAGTAAACAGAATGCTATATAGTGTGGCTGAGCGGTGTACCACTATTCCCAGCAGCGACACAGAGCACAATGCTATACAGTGGCGGGTGAGCGGTGTACCACTATTCCCAGCAGCGACACAGAGCACAATGCTATACAGTGGCGGGTGAGCGGTGTACCACTATTCCCAGCAGCGACACAGAGCACAATGCTATACAGTGGCGGGTGAGTGGTGTACTACTATTCCCAGAAGACACAGAGTGGCAGTAAACAGAATGCTATATAGTGTGGCTGAGCGAGGTACACAGAGTGGCAGTAAACAGAATGCTATATAGTGTGGCTGAGCGAGCCGTGTACTACTATTCCCAGCAGACACAGAACAGTAAACAGAATGCTATATAGTGTGGCTGAGCGGTGTACCACTATTCCCAGCAGCGACACACAGCACAATGCTATACAGTGGCAGGTGAGCGGTGTACTACTATTCCCAGCAGCGACACAGAGCACAATGCTATACAGTGGCGGGTGAGCGGTGTACCACTATTCCCAGCAGCGACACAGAGCACAATGCTATACAGTGGCGGGTGAGCGGTGTACCACTATTCCCAGCAGCGACACAGAGCACAATGCTATACAGTGGCGGGTGAGCGGTGTACTACTATTCCCAGAAGACACAGAGTGGCAGTAAACAGAATGCTATATAGTGTGGCTGAGCGAGGTACACAGAGTGGCAGTAAACAGAATGCTATATAGTGTGGCTGAGCGAGCCGTGTACTACTATTCCCAGCAGACACAGAACAGTAAACAGAATGCTATATAGTGTGGCTGAGCGGTGTACCACTATTCCCAGCAGCGACACAGAGCACAATGCTATACAGTGGTGGGTGAGCGGTGTACCACTATTCCCAGCAGCGACACAGAGCACAATGCTATACAGTGGCGGGTGAGCGGTGTACCACTATTCCCAGCAGCGACACAGAGCACAATGCTATACAGTGGCGGGTGAGCGGTGTACTACTATTCCCAGCAGACACAGAGTGGCAGTAAACAGAATGCTATATAGTGTGGCTGAGCGAGCGGTGTACTACTATTCCCAGCAGACACAGAACAGTAAACAGAATGCTATATAGTGTGGCTGAGCGAGGTACACAGAGTGGCAGTAAACAGAATGCTATATAGTGTGGCTGAGCGAGCGGTGTACTACTATTCCCAGCAGACACAGAACAGTAAACAGAATGCTATATAGTGTGGCTGAGCGAGGTACACAGAGTGGCAGTAAACAGAATGCTATATAGTGTGGCTGAGCGAGCAGTGTACTACTATTCCCAGCAGACACAGAACAGTAAACAGAATGCTATATAGTGTGGCTGAGCGAGCGGTGTACTACTATTCCCAGCAGACACAGAACAGTAAACAGAATGCTATATAGTGTGGCTGAGCGAGGTACACAGAGTGGCAGTAAACAGAATGCTATATAGTGTGGCTGAGCGAGCGGTGTACTACTATTCCCAGCAGACACAGAACAGTAAACAGAATGCTATATAGTGTGGCTGAGCGAGGTACACAGAGTGGCAGTAAACAAAATGCTGAGCGAGCGGTGTACTACTATTCCCAGCAGCGACACAATGACTGGGGGGACCCTGGCTAGCGTAGCTGGAGCGCGAACTACCCTGCCTGCCTACCCAAAGCTAAACCCACAGACAAATGGCTGAAATATGACGTGGTTCGGGTATTTATTTACCCGAACCACGTGACAGTTCGGCCAATCAGAGCGCGTTCGGGTCCGAACCACGTGACCCGTTCGGCCAATCACAGCGCTAGCCGAACGTTCGGGGAACGTTCGGCCATGCGCTCTTAGTTCGGCCATGTGGCCGAACGGTTTGGCCGAACACCATCAGGTGTTCGGCCGAACTCGAACATCACCCGAACAGGGTGATGTTCTGCAGAACCCGAACAGTGGCGAACACTGTTCGCCCAACACTATTCACTACCTCATAAAAGCTGAGCATATTAGTCAAACAGGACCTGTCTTTAGTAAACCCATATTGATGCTGAGAAATAAGATTATTTTCTACTATGAAGTCATGTATAGTATCTCTTAGTAACCCCTCAAATAGTTTGCATACAACTGATGTTAAGCTTACAGGTCTATAATTTCCTGGATCAGATTTTTTGCCCTTCTTAAATAATGGGAAAACCTGGGCTGTACGCCAATCCACTGGGACTCTGCCAGTTGCAAGAGAGTCACAAAAGATAAGATAAAGGGGCTTAGCTATAACTGAACTTAATTCCCTTAGGACCCGTGGATGCATGCCATCCGGGCCATTTGCCTTGTCTATTTTTTAATTTATTTAGTCTTGCCTTTACTTCTTCCTGCGTTAAGTATTTAATATTACAGTTAGAAGATTGAGACTCTTCTGCCTCTGTAATTTGCAACAGTGCTGTTTCCTTTGTGAAGACAGAAGCAAAGAAAGCATTTAATAACTCTGCCTTACCTTGGTCATCCACCATTGAGTTCCCACCCTCATCCTTTAGGAGTCCTATACAGTCAACCTTTCTTTTTTTAGAGTTGATGTACTTGTAAAACTTTTTTGGGTTAGATTTGATATCCCTAGCGATTTGATTTTCAGCTTCGATCTTTGCCAGCCCAATTTCTTTTTTACAATTTTTATTGCACTCCTTGTATCAAGTGAGCAATGTGACACATTCTCTGACTGTGCAGAAGCTCCTGGACACAGACAGACATTAAGAAAGTATTTCTGCTTAAATTAAAAGATGAATAAAGCTGCTATTAATAAAATGCAAAGTCAGCTCTCAGACCAATAAAAGTGTACTTTGGAAACTTGTAATTTCTAAATGAATAATAATACTAATGCACAAAAGCAAATATGATAACCCTATGGCATGTAAAAAGTAGGAAAACATGTTTTTATTGAACATTATGTCAGGGTTTTATACTGCTTTAAATTGTAAAGTGCAAATGAGGGTTTAACTTGATATTATACAGTATTTATATTTAACTTGATAGCTTTTCTCTTATACAGCACTGCAACTTCTAATCATTTTTAATAATGAAATGTAAAGAATGTTTTAAGTAGTAGTTATGCTGCTATATAAATGATGTGCCATTTGATGTCACTGTTTCATTTTATTACATCAGTGTTAATTTTTAACATCAGTGCTTTAATACATAGACACAGCAAAGTAATACACATGCTGAAAAGGCCCGCGTTCACAACTGTAACAATTGTGCAAGCATGAAATTCTATTCATCTCAATGGAAGGAAGCAAATAATGATATCAGTGGTAATTAACGATAATAAGCCTAGGTTTATGTAATCAAATGCTTAACTGTGGGGAGTGATTAATGTTCATGTTCACGTGTAATTATACTTAAATGGTTACCCCACTTTAGTACAAAAATCGATATAACATAGATCATCACTATATGAGTCATTTCATAAATGAATGCAATTAAATATCATCTTTCAAACTCAGTCTGCAGCTGCAGTAATACATTTTTTTTGTAAAACTCCTTGAAACCATGGCAATGGTATACAGTTTGTTGTGAGATACCCAGAATTCTCTGCTCTTTTTGTGTCTCATTGGTTCATAAGTCTTCCCAAAGCAGGAAGTGAAATGTGTATCTTCCCACCTTTCAGCTTGGTTGTGTTTGCCACCGGAAGGTAACCTACACATGCATGAGGTTCCTGGTGTGTGCTCAGAATGAATACTCACTTCCATCTCAGTAACGGCTGACACACTGCAAGGCAATGTTCTCAGTGAAGCATATGCAGAGCTTTATAGGAGCAATACGGAAACAAAGTAAACACTTTAGATATGTGCATTATAGCTGGTAAATAAAACTGGTAATCCTATATAATAAAACCCATAGTGTCCCTGCGTCATCCTCCTCCTGTCCCTGGTTTTGCGCTACTGCGCATGTGTTGGGACAGGAGGAGGGCGGGGACAGGGGGGTGGATGGCTGTTGGTGCAGGAGGCAGGCGTGAGGCGGGCATGCAGCAGGTGTGCGGGAGCGTGTGGTAGCAGTGCACGCATGCGCACTAACATGCGGAACAGACCTAGAACCCGTTTTCAAATGGGCTTAGGTCCCCTAGTACATCCTATATCATAAAACTCCTGTGTCTCTGTGTGTGTGTCCGTGCTTCCAGACTTGACAGTTTCCTGTCTGAGAACCTCATTGCATTGTGGGAAATAACAGCTTTTTCCAACTGCCAAGTAAGCAACATCTCCCTGTGTGCACATACTTCGGACAGCAGTGGGGGATGGGTGAGCGGGACGCGTCGGTACGCGCGTTGCCGGCTTTTAGCGGTCTTGGACTAGCGCCCGTTTTTTAACGGGCGGGCCTTTTTACTAGTAACAAATAATTCATAAGGATTTTTTTTAATTTAAATTAGGGAAAGTGGAAATCACTGTTGTGAAAAAATGTAAAATGTAAAATACATGTGTACACATACTTACAAGATCTACATTTCTCTCAAATTAATATGCACTGTGATTTACTTTTCTCCTCTGTTACTTTCACTTACAGTAGGCAGTAAAAATTTGACAGATCGGACGTTTTGGACTAGTCTATCAACTCATGGGGGATTCTCAGCGTCTCTTTTATTCTTTACAGAAGCAATCACAAGGAAGGATCTATACAAAGACGTTGTTTAGCCTGCCTAATCATTTGCACACAACTTTTGGGTGCTGGAGTGAGCAACTTTCATTTAGTAAGGGCTTCTAAAAATTAAGAAAACACTGAGAATCCCCCTTGGGCAGATGGACTAGTCCAAAACCTTTCAGATCTGATGAGTTTTTAATCTGGAAGAAATTTACTTCTTATATGTATATGTACACATGTATTTTACAATTTTAACATCCTATCTATGCAATCCATGTAATAATTGTGAAGGGCGAAGACGAATACGATTGCCTGGTTAAGCTCAGTGAAGGATCACACCTAAGTGCACAATGGCTTTAGGATAGAAAACTTAAATGACAATAAATAGGATTTTCCTGTTATGTTTAAAAGCTAAAAATCTAAATCTAAAGTTTTCATTCCCTCAGTTGAATGATTACAGTTTTCAATGTATTACAGCTCCCATCTTGAATGATTGACTTTTTTTAACCACTTCACCTCGAAGGGTTTTTCACCTTAAAAAAACAGAGCAATTTTCACCTGTCAGCGCTCCTTCCATTCATTCATTATAACCTTATTACTACTTATCACAACGAAACAATCTATATCTTGTTTTTTTCGCCACCAATTAGGCTTTCTTTGGGGGGTACTTTTTGCTAAGAATTATTTTATTCTAACTGCATTTTAACGGGAATAATAAGAAAAAATTTAAAAAATATATTATTTCTCAGTTTCCGGCCATTGTAGTTTTAAAATAATACATGCTACCTTCTATAAAACCCACACATTTTATTTGCCCATTTGTCCCGGGTTATTGCAACATTTAAAATTTTTCCGCAGTACAATGTATGGCGCCAATATTTTATTTGGAAATAAAGGTGCATTTTTTCAGTTTTACATCCATCCCTAATTAAAAACCCATCATTTATAAAGTAACAGTAATATACCCTCTTTACATACATATTAAAAAAAAGTTCAGTCTCTAAGGTAACTATTTATGTATATGTTTTAGTTGTACAAAAAAAAAAATTTTTTTTAAACTTTTTTTTGGGGTAGTTAATGGGGAGTGTGGGAGGTCAGGGGTTAATTTTAAATGTAAAAAGAAGCTAATACATCCTTTATTGAAGAAAAAAAATGTAGATGTAATTTTACTATTTGGCCACAAGATGTCCTCGTAGCTGACTTCCGTAAGCGTAGTATTAGTACACAAACAGGAAGCACTGCGTGGACGGGTTTTGTGAATGATGGCGTCATTTTCACAAAGGGACTTAGATCAATGAATGGGAACCGTGTTCATATTCATTGATCTAGCGGCTAACGATCGGCGGCAGTAACAGGCGCAGGTGGGGGGGGTTAGAGCGGGAACGCGCGGCGGGGAGAGACGTTGTGGCATTTTGCAGTGACGTGGTTACTCGTCCCGGGGGAGGGGAAGTGGTTAATCAAATAACTTCACTCTGAACTGTCTCTTTACCATGCAAAAGTTTTTACTGCCGGTAATTAGTGGTGAGTGTAGTCTGACTGCAGAGAGACTGTCATCGACATCGATAGCCTCAGATTTTTAATCCTTACAGTGAGATAAAAAAAAATAAAGAAAAGGCCTAGTTCTATGTAGGATTGAACCTGTACATAGACAAGTCACAAAGTAGTATGAAACTTGGCATTACCTTTTTGCTCTAAAAGATTATTTACAGCATGAAATCTGCTACCTCAAAAAAAATTGTAGCAGAACAGCATTCAAACAGTTAAACACAGTACTTTGTTCTTCAGTGGAAAGCTCCTTGCTTCAGTGAGCAGCTTACGGCCACATCCAAGGAGATGCTAACATTATCTTTTGTTTACATTCCTTTGTTAACTATATATAGTAAACAGCCAGCAGCGTGCTGAGTCTGAACTCCACTGAGCTGAGAAGCAGAGAGAGGTGAGGAATGATCACTACATAGATTTCAATATATAAATACAGCAGCTATGCAATAAAATGCAACGGCCGCTTTCAGAGCAGATAAACTGTACTTTGGGATTTTGTAATTTGTAAACAG
The DNA here is from genome assembly GCF_040937935.1 of Hyperolius riggenbachi. Classification (NCBI taxonomy): domain Eukaryota; kingdom Metazoa; phylum Chordata; class Amphibia; order Anura; family Hyperoliidae; genus Hyperolius; species Hyperolius riggenbachi. The sequence continues at coordinate 11,935,104 of NC_090657.1, read as the reverse complement.
ACAACATTATTTGTCCACAAAAGCAAATATGATAACTGTATGGGTAACAAAGAGTAGGAAAACACATTTTTATTGAATGTTATATCAGAGTTTTATCCCAGTTTCGGCCTCATTCACACCTAAAACGTGCAGTTTTTTATTCCCCCTCCCGGCGCTCCCCTGTGCGTTGTGTGTTTGGTAAAAGTGCTTTTCTAAGCGCTTTTCCAAAGGAGTTTTGTAATTCACTCCCTGACGCAAGTCAGGAAGTGAACTCTTTGACCCGGAAATGAATAAATAAAATGTATTCATTCTAAAAAAACGCAAACGCAATCGTCGCATAATACAGTTTTGTGAGCGTTTAGCGCTCTTTCTATACCTTTCATTATATCAAAAACGCTCCAAAATGGTCCAGGCACCGCTTTGCTGAACGCACAGCGCATGAACCGCGCTGATATGAATCTTTTCATAGAGATTAATTGCACAAGCGTTTTGTAGGCGATTTTAAAAATCGCCTGTGCTAGAAAGAAGGCCGAAAACGCCCCTAGTGTGAATGAGCCCTTAAAGAGACAGTGGGCCTGATGCAATTGTCAGGCTCGCCAGCGTTGAACGCTGGTGAGTCCGATGATCAGGCGACAATAAAGTCGCCTGATGCAATTGCATTTCGCCCAGCAAGTTCCTTACACCCTATCCTATTGCACTTTGCATGCCTCCGGGAAGCGATGCTTCCCGGCAGACATGAGCGTTAGCTTAGACCTGCAAAAAGCAGGTCTAAACATAGTACCGCACGTCATCGCCGCTGCATCTGGGGGTCTCCTTTAATAAGGAGACCCCCAGAGCTCCCCGCCGGCCGCTGCTAGTCTCTGCAACCCCCCACGTAGCTGCAAAGATAATTGTAAGCAATTTTCTTACCTCCGCTGGTGGCCGCCGCAAGTCCCCGCTGTGTAATTACAGTGTATGAGTTACTGTAATTACACTCGCTAATAACAGAGTCCCGGCAAAGCATCTTTGAATCAGCCGCCGGGGCTTCCCATTGGTTCACAGCCTGAGCCATTTTCATTGGTCCAGACTGTGAACCAATGGGGCGCCCCGGCAGCTGATTCAAAGATGCTTTGCCGGGACTCTGTTATTAGCGAGTGTAATTACAGTAACTCATACACTGTAATTACACAGCGGGGACTTGCGGCGAGATGCGGTGGCCGGCGGGTGTAAAGCGGCGGGAGGGAAATTGCTTACAATTATCTTTTCAGCTACATGGGGGGTTGCAGAGACGAGCGGCGGCCGGCGGGGAGCTCTGGGGGTCTCCTTATTAAAGGAGACCCCCAGATGCAGCGGCGGAAAATGGCGGCGATGGTCGGCGTGTTTGCGCATGTGTGGGGAGCGAGGCGTGGTGCTGATGGACAGCACCACAGGGTAAACCTCACTCCCCATCACCCAGTAATAGGGAGCATCGCTCAGGCTTTTGCCTGAGTAATACTCCCTAACGATCGGCCATCGCACGAGTGAAACTGGCAATAGGATTTGCCGGTAATCCTCGTGCGATGGCAAGGTGATAAGTAGCTCGCATCTGCAAGCTACTTATCACCTGGAATAGCATCAGGCCCATTGAAGCGAAAAAAAAAATAATTATGATATGATTTGTATGTGTAGTACAGCTAAGAAATAAAACATTAAGATCAGAGACAAAAGTCTAATTGTTTCCAGTACAGGAAGAGTTAAGAAACTCTAGTTGTTATCTCTATGCAAAAAAAGCCATTAAGCTCTATGACTTTCAAAGTCGCAGAGAGGGCTGTCTTCTGAAGTTTATTATCTCAACTGTCAGTGAAGAATTTTCTTTTTCTCTGCCAGAGGACAGGTCAATAGTTCACAAGACTGCTCTGAAAAAAAATCATTTAGAATGCTGAGTAGATGTTAAACTGCAAATATTAGAGAATCATGCAATGTTATAAAACACACTATATACCTGAAAATAAAAATATGAGAATATTTTCTTTGCTACTAATCTTCTAGTAATTATCTGTACTGCACAACCAATTAATTATATCATTTCTTTTTTTTCGCTTCAGTGTCTCTTTTAGGCCCCGTTCACACTTGCGGTTCTCTGCCAAACGGACCGGATGACCTGACCGGATCCGGACCGGATCCGGATCGGAACCGTACGGTTCTGATCCGGATCCGATCCGGATCCGGTCAGTTTGCATCAGGTGTTCATCAGGATGCGATCCGGATCCGTTTGGCAAAAGATAGTAGAAATAGAATAAAAATGTTGGGGTCTGGGAGGTCAGCAGAAGGTGGACCTGTGGAATCAGGCCCTCCGCTGTTTAGCACTCACCTCCACCTCCGACATACTGCCAACATCTCCAGCACGTTTAAAGTCACTGCTGCTCCACTCCAAAATGCTTGCCCATGTGTCCCCATCCAAAATCGCCGCTACAATACGCATAGGAAGTGGGGTAAACATCCGGATTTTATAGCCAGTGTGTTGTGCGCTCTCCGGTTCTCATTGGTTTGTATTGGCCGGATGGTGCAGTCCGGCTCCGCTCCGGATACGTCTGCCGGAGGAGCCAGACCAAAAAATAGCGCATGTTGGGTCTTATGCCGGAGTCCGGATCCGGTCCGGATCTGGTCCGGACGAAACGGATGCATGTGAACGGACGCATAGACTTTCATTGCTATGCCGTGCGTCCGTTCCGTCCGTTCCGCATGCAGTCCGGCTCCGGCACGGCGATTCCGGACGGCGACCGCTAATGTGAACCGGGCCTAAGGTATATGTTATGTGAAGGTTAGTTCTGTTTTCTACTGTGATTTATATGCAAATTTTAATAACTGGTCACTCACTGATCTGTTGAAAAAATATTCATGCCCTGCTTACAAGATGGCTAGTATAATCTTATAATCTGGTAATCTGCTGTCATGTCAAGAACAATGGTTTATTCCACAGACTGGCTTTTGAATTTGCCTGAAAATGACTGAGACCCTTTATTGGATACACCCCCCCAACCCCCAACCTAATTTTCCCATATCAAACACCTGACACAGTCCCCAAACTTTAATCCCATCAGTGGCAGAGCACCAGCTTTGCAAGAAAAAAAATAAAAAACATCAGCAACGTCTACAAAGAGCTTCGGAAATCTAAAATCCTCTACTGAACTAGAAACAGATTTTTTTGATTACCTTTCTACCACCCCGGCCTCCGGAGAAGAGGAAAAAAAGGGAGAGATCAGTTTATAGCTCGGAATAAATAAAAACATCAAAATCTCTGTGCTGTTTCTTTTCAACGTTTACAACATGGAAAAACTAATTAAATAGGATTTTGTGTCTCCCTTGTCCCTCCCTACCGGCTGGGGATGCTTTAATTAGCACTGGTTGAAGCTGTGCCTATTTTTCTGGAGAGATGGATGTAATTATAAGAATCTTTCTTGCTCTCTCTAAACTACCATTTTAATAACTGTTCAGCTTCTAATTATGCTTCTAGCTTTAGCGAATTGAAAAGGCAGAAGGAGGGGTAAAAAAAGGAGAAAAAAGGAGAGAGAATTGCAGAAGCAAAATAATTAGAAGGTGGGGATGACGTGGAATATTAACGAGCACCGTTGAAAGGGCCAGTCCCACTTAACGAGGGGAGGGGTAAAAATCGATTTTCTTCAATGGTTTTCAGAGATAATTGGCAACAGGATTAATGAACTGTGAGCGGATCGCTTGTGTGTGTCCTGTGAAAAAAAAAATGAAAAAAAAGGGTATTTTATCCATCAAAGGCGAAGTGGCGAATCTCTCAGATCAGTTGCTAAGTGTCCTTGTTCCCGGCTGAACGGCGGCGCGCCAGCAGCCTCTGGGTGGCTAAAAACGGGGGGAAGGAGAGGGGGTCTTTGCTGTTTATTAGATTCAAACAATGCTATAAATATAAGCTGGAGTGTGCTACACGTAAATAATATATCATTACTATCATGATATGGCCTTATTAGGCGTGGAGATGCATTTTTTTTATGTTTAGGCTGCTTACACACCAAGACGTTACAGGCGCACGTTAGTGCGCCTGTAACGCTCCCCCAACGCACAGCAATGTAACACAAGTGGGCTGTTCACACAGCCCACGTTGCGTTACATGTAATGCTGCACGTTCGGTGCAAAGTGCAGCATGCTACGGCGTTGGAGCGGCTATAGCCGCGTTAGACTGTTTGCACATGCGCAGTGGGGGGCGGAGAGGAGGCGGGGAGAGCCAGCTACAGTAGCCGCGCACATGGCTACTTAATATTCACTGCACTGGCGGCAGCTGATTGGCCGGCGGGACCACGTGATGCGGAGTGTCTCGCTCTGCATCACGTGGTCCCGCTGGCCAATCAGCGCCACTCTGGGAGACATTATAGGAATCAAGCAGCCGAACGCGGCTTACTCTACCGTCGGCTTTTGCAGCACCATACGTTGTGTTAGGTGCACGTTATGCGACCTTAACGTGGCACCTAACACAACGTCTTGGTGTGCAAGAAGCCTTAATCTGACACAGTGGAGACTTTTTTTTTTGAATGTATCAAAAAAACTGTATTTTTTAAAGGACAACTGAAGAGAGAGGTATATGGAGGCTGCCATGTTTATTTCCTTTTAAGCAATACCAGTTGCCTGGCAGCCCTGCTGATCCTCTGCCTCTAATACTATCAGCCATAGCCCCTGTACAAGCATGCAGCAGATCAGGTGTTTCAGACTTTAAAGTCAGATCTGACAAGACTAGCTGCGTGCCTGTTTCTGGTGTTATTCAGATACTACTGCAGAGAAATAGACCAGCAGGGCTGCCAGGCAACTGGTATTGATTAAAAGGAAATAAATATGGCAGCCTCTGTATACCTCTTACTTCAGTTCCCCTTTAAGATCACATGCAAATTTATAATTAAAGCAAACCTGTAAGCATAAAAGGAGTAAAAAATCAGATATTTACCTTGGTAGTGGGAAGCACTGGGGTCCTCAAACTTTTTAAGTCAAGGGCCGGGTCAACATATTTTAGGCTGCTGGGGGGCCGGAGTAAACATAAAATGATGTACAAAAACATTACATTGAACCTAGGTAGTGTAAACAGCGCCTGAAACACAATAACCCACAGCAAAGCAATCAGTGTTCAAAATACATATTGTACTTTCGAAGGTCCCCCCAAAACAACCCCCTTTCCCCAGTAATTGCAAGGACTGCAAATTATCCACCCCTACACACGCACATGCGCACACTGTTTTTATATTACTAACCACCCAGCCTCCCCCACCACCACTACCACCACCACCACTACTACCACCACTGTTTTAGCGCACCAGACAGTGAAGCATACCCAGTTGTCAACCTGCCATATAATTGGACAGCAGTGCCACCTAATGTGGAATTGGATTGGAAGCCAGCGAATTACTGCTGCATCTTTAAAGGGGACCCAAACCAAACATTTTTTTAATTTCAAATATTTAGTAGCACCACTCTGACACATCCAAAGATAAATAAACACTCCTTCAAGCCTATGAGCATTTCACTGCATGCTTTTCACCCTTCTCTTTTCATAGCTAGGGTTATACAGGTGGCAGCCATCAGCAATTCCTCCTTTGCCGGACACCACCTACTCCACCAGTCTGCCGGATTCTGTCCCGGCAATATGAAAGGAAGGGAGGGGTTCCTCCAATACATGTAAATGATTTTATATTGGTCATCATGCAGCTGAAAAAAGGCTGCTATTTATTAGTATAATTTAGAAAATAGATTTTATTTCTGCAATTTTGTATTTTTTATTTGGGTCCACTTTAAAGAGAGTCTGAAGCGAGAATAGATCTCGCTTCAGACCTCATAGCTAGCAGGGGCATGCGTGCCCCTGCTAAAACGCCGCTATAGCGCGGCTTAACGGGGGTCCCTGTCCCCCCAAACCCCCTCCGAGCAGCGGGGGAGCGCTTCCTGGTTGGGGCAGGGCTAACCGCCGCAGCCCTGCCCCATGCGCGTCTGTCAGACGCGTACCTCCGCCTCTCCCCCGCCCCTCTCAGTCTTCCTTCACTGAGAGGGGCGGGGGAGAGGCGGCGATGCGCGTCTGATAGACGCGACTGGAGGCAGGGCTGCAGCCGTTAGCCCTGCCTCCAGGAAGATCAGCTCCAGCGACCTTTTTCCGACCCAGGTTTGCGGGGGGTGGGTTGGGGGTGAAGGGACCCCCGTTAAGCCGCGGGATAGCGGCGTTTTAGCAGGGGCACACGTGCCCCTGCTATATATAAGACCTGAAGCGAGATTTAGTCTCGCTTCAGTGTCTCTTTAAGTAATACATTTTGTGTGTGGATGGAGGGCCGGTAAAAGAGCCTCAGGGGGCCGCATTCGGCCCGCGGGCCTTACTTTGAGGACAACTGCTTTAAAGGATACTCGAAGTGACATGTGACTTGATGAGATAGACATGGGTATGTACAGTGCCTAGCACACTAATAACTATGCTGTGTTACTTTTTTTTCTTTCTTTGGCTGAAAGAGTTAAATACCAGGTATGTAAGTGGCTGACTTAGTCCTGACTCAGACAGGAAGTGACTACAGTGTGACCCTCACTGATAAGAAATTCCAACTATAAAGCACTTTCCTAGCAGAAAATGGCTTCTGAGAGCAAAAAAGAGATAACAAGGGAAATTTCTTATTAGTGAGAGTCACACTGTAGTCACTTCCTGTCAGAGTCAGGACTGAGTCAGCCACTTACATACCTGATATTTAACTCTTTCAAGCAGAGAAAGAAAAAAAAGGAACACAGCATATTCCTCAAGCACAATACTTTTTTTGTTTTGTTTTAATACTCTAATTCCCTATAAACTAAACAAACCTCACCCACAGCTTTTTCAGAGTGCCTTGGCACTGTAGCAAGGGCTTATGGGAGCTCAGTCTGGGCAGGAGGAGGAAGTTACTAGCAAGAGATTTCAGAGGCTGAGGGGAGGAGATGCTATCAGCTTGCCTGTGTGTAATGTGACAAACAAAACATGGCTGCTGTCATTGTATCACAGAAATAAATAATCATAAACTTTTGAAGCTGTTTGCAGCTAGATTTGCTGTGTATACTATCTAAACTTTAGAGAAGATATATAGACAAGTTACTTGTTACAGTTAGTTTTTCATCTCGGATCCGCTTTAACTGAGGTAAGTACCCATTTAAGGCACTTTTTTTCACTTAGGCTTCCTTTAAATAGAACCTGATATGAAAATGGAGGCTGCCATATTTATTTCCCTTTTAGCAATACCAGTCGCCTGGCAGCCCTGATGATCCTCTGCCTCTATTACTTTTAGCCAAAGACCCTGAACAAGCATGCAGCAGATCATTATTGTCACATCTGGCAAGTTTAGCTGCATGCTTCTTTCTGGTGTGATTCAGACACAACTGCAGCCAAATAGACCAGCAGGGCTGCCAGGCAACTGGTATTGTTCCCTTTAAAAGGTACCTGAAGTGACATGCAACTTGATGAGATAAATGTGTCCATAGCTCCCAACTGTCCCTCTTTTGGAGGGACAGTCCCTCTTTGGGAATCCTGTCCCTCTTTCTCCCTCATTTGTCCCTCTTTCCGGGCTGATGTATGGATCTATGCAAATATATGTAATTTATCTACTGAAAACGTGTTTAATTGACTCTAAACTTTATTCCCATGCTTTAAATTGATATAGTTCTTATTTCCAAATGTTAATATGAAGGAAAATGTACCAGAATAGAAAGGGACAGTGTGGTTTTAATTGCAAAACAACATATTTTCTTATGAAATCTTTATGGTCTGCTGACTAGGGGTGTTGTATGGGGTGTGATTAGGGGTGTGGCAGAGGCAGGGCTTAAAGCAGAACTGTAGATACATTTCAAACACACTGTTTCACTTACCTGGGGCTTCTGCAAGCCCCCAGCAGCCATCCTGTCCCGCGCCGGTCCTCCACGAGCCACCATTCTCCCGCCGCTAGCTACTTTTGGTTTTGCCGCCGGGCCACTGCATCTGCACGGCTCTGGCCATGCGTATCCTTCCTTCCTTGCATTCCCCTCTCCAATAGCGCTATTTCAGAGGGGAACGTGAAGAAAGGATATGCTTGGCAGGGCTGCGCTGGCCTCGACTTACAAGTCAAGGAACGGAGCTGGCGGCGGGAAAACAGAGGCTCGTGGAGGACCGGCGTGGGACAGGACGGCTGCTGGGGGCTTGCAGAAGCCCCAGGTAAGTGAAACAGTGCGTTTGAAACGTATCCACAGTTTTAAGTGTCCCTCTTTAAGTGTCCCTCTTTCTTATTTCAAAAAGTTGGGAGGTATGTGTGTATGTGCTGTCCCACTCCTTTGCACAACCAGGTGGTTTTCTCACTGTTAACTGTAATATGTGTTTCCCATTAGGATTGAGCTCAATAGCTCAGGTACAACATATTGTACTGTCACTATGGAGAGGGTAGGAGGGACAATAGAGTAGCGCACAAAAGAGCGGCTTCTGGTGGGCGGAGTAACCATGAGAAAAATGTGCTTACTTATTGGTGTCATATAGGTTAGGCAGCGGGGTGGAGTAGTTAAGGTTAGGCAGCGGGGGCGGCACATTACTATTTCCTGTACAGGTTGGTAACATGTGGTGGGAAATGTGGATTGTTTTCTCTGATACTACTATACCCTTTCCAGAGCTAAATATTAAAGGGACACTTAAGTAAAAAAAAAAAAATGAGTTTTACTCACCTAGGGCTTCCAATAGCCCCCTGCAGCTGACTGGTGCCCTCGCCGTCTCCCTCCGATCCTCCTGGCTCCGCCGGCAGCCACTTCCTGTTTGGGTGACAGGTGCTGACAGGCTGGGAACGCGAGTGATTCTTCGCGTTCCTGGCCACAATAGCGCCATCTATGCTGCTATAGCATATATCATATACCATATAGCAGCATAGAGGGTGCTAATGTGTCTGGGAACGCGAAGAATCACTCGCGTCCCCAGCCTGTCAGCTCCTGTCTCCGAAACAGGAAGTGGCTGCCGGCGGGGCCAGGAGGATCGGAGGGAGACGGCGAGGGCACCGGACAGCTGCAGGGGGTTATTGGAAGCCCTAGGTGAGTAAAACTCTTTTTTTTTGTTTGACTTAAGTGTCCCTTTAAGGATGATCAATGATATGCAAACATTTCTGAGTTTATGCAAATTTATGTAATTTTTTATGCAAATCTATGCAGCTTTTAAATGGACCAATCAAGTCCAACCCAGGGTTTTTATTGGTCCAATTTTGAGCTGCATACATTTGCGTATAAATGTACATACATTTGCATAAACTCAAAAATATTTGCATATCATTGAATGATCATCCCTACTAAATATCACTACTTCACATATTGTCAATGCACTTTGCACATTTCTCTGCTAGTTTGCCCTGTAAGCTGCCTCTCTAGTTCAACAGGTTGTCACATGGATTGTTAATTGCTCGTTATATAGAAATTAAGCACAGGTTTTTAGTTTTATTAATTTGTAGCACTTTGCCCCTTAATTACATTCCTACCTGCTTGACAAGGCGGACATTGTATCAATCTTATAAATTATTTAATTTTATTATTATTATTTAAAGTATACTGTCTTGTCACTTAGCTACACTTAGCCTCACAGGGGCTCACAATCTAATCCCTACCATTGTCCTATGTCTATGTATGTATTGTAGTTTAGGGCCAATTTTAGGGAGAAGCCAATTAACTTATCTGCATACAAACTTCTTGCCTGGCTGGGATCTGAACTGGGGACTGAGCGCTACAAGGCGAGAGAGCAAACCACTACGCCACCGTGCTGCATTGCACATTATCTTCTATTTTGTACTAAGAAACTCGGGTTTCATCCTGGTGGGTCCCGGATGAGAGCCATCTAGGTGTATTCATATTATCTCATTACACCATTCCACATCTACACCTTTTATCAGCTACTATTGGTTATATCCTGTATGGTCAGGGGATGTATTGTATGCATTTTTATCAGTTTTTTAATGGTGGCCACCAATGATCCAATCTTTTTTGTCCAATCTTACCAAATCTATGTAGCAGAAGGGTAAACTGAGTGAATATATTGAATGGATACTTTTGACAGTCCCTTATATTACAAAGAAAGATTGGACAAAAAAGATTGGATCATTAGTGGCACTGATGATACAATTTGGCGAAGACCGTTTAGGAACAATTATCCATATGAACAATTGGAAATTATAGTTTGGGACCACTAATGGACAAAAATCTGCTCACCCCAAAAACAGTCCAGATTGGGAGACCTTGTGTTCCATTAGTTGTAATGCAACAAATGGATCCATTTTTTGGGGGTTTTTTTGCACAAGTAGAAGAGGACCCTATTTTTAACAACAGGATCTGCTGCCTGCGTTTCGAAGAGGTGCAGAAAATGTACCAAATGCAGAGCTAGATCATCAACAAGGCAACCCTCAGCAGTTGCGTATGGCCTAGAAAAAGTCCAGGGGTCTAGTGAAAGCAACCCCCCAGCCACCACCACCAAATCTTACTAAAAAACAGGTGACCAGGGGGAGGAGCTGTTGACCTCAGACTGGGGTGATGATTGATCTTTCAGCAGGACTATGACCCTAAGCACACAGCCAAGATATCAAAGGAGTGCCTTCAGGACAACTCTGTGAATGTCCTTGCAGGGCCGGCCCGCTCATGAGGCGGGGTGAAACTTTTGCCTCAGGCGGCAAATTTCCAGGGGCGGCACCCGCCCGTCCGTGGGTGCGGGGGGCCGGCCGCCAAGCTGGAGGGGTAGCTGGCAGGACGGGGGTATTGGGCCTAGCGGCGGGGAGGGGGGTCGGACCCCCCCCTCCCTCGCCTGGGTCCCCCGATCTGCGCTCCCCTCCAGCCTTAAATAGAAGCAGCCGCTACTCGTAAGAGGCACGGGCGGGGAGGACTCACCTCTTCCTCGTTCCAGCGTGCGCTCCACTGACATCACTTCCTGCAACGCTGCAGGAAGTGACGTCAGTGGAGCGCACGCTGGGAAGAGGTGAGTCCTCCCCGTCCATGCCTCTTACAAATAGCGGCTGCTTCTATTTAAGGCTGGAGGGGAGCGCAGATCGGGGGACCCAGGCGAGGGAGGGGGCGGGGTCCGACCCCCCTCCCCGCCGCTAGGCCCAATACCCCCGTCCTGCCAGCTACCCCCTCCAGCTCGGTGGCCCCCCCACGGGGGGGTGGGGGGGGGCGGTTCAGCGGTGGCAATTTTTTCAAAATTTTCACCGTGATGTTGCGCTCAGTCCTCACTTTCCTTGATAGGCTGCTGACTATGCACAGAGACAAGTCCCAGTCACGTAAACAATCACACTATAGCCGCGCCAATATTCTGTATCACCGTTTGTGATCCAAGGAATTCCTAAAAACAGAAACACAGCAGACCAGACCTTCTCATAGTGAGTATCGTCTCATCAGTGACACCCTTGTGCAATCGCACACACTGCGTGAGGCATGGCATGGATGCTTTGTGATATGCAGTACTGACAAGAAACCTTCTGGTGAGCAGGGAAGGAAAGGGGGGGCGTGTGATCCCCATCTACCCTGGTGATAGTAATTTTTTCAAAATTTGCCTAAGGCGGCAAAAAGTCTAGGGCCGGCCCTGTGTCCTTGAGTGGCCCAGCAAGAATCTTGACTTGAATCTTATTGAACATCTCTGGGCACCAACGTTTCCCATCCTACCTGATAGAGCTTGAGAGGTGCTACAAAGAGGAATGGGGGAAACTGGCTAAGGATAGGTGTGTCCAGCTTGTGGCATCATATTCAAAAATACTTCAGGCTGTAATTGCTGTCAAAGTATTGAGCAAAGGCTGTGAACACTTATGTACATGTGATTTCTCTGTTTTTTTTTATTTTCAATACATTTGCCAGAACCTCAAGTACATTTTTTCATGTTGTCATTATTGGGTGTTAGAATTCTGAAGAAAAAAATGAATTTAATCCATTTTGGAATAAGACTGTAGCATAACAAAATGTGGAAAAAGTGATGTGCTGTGAATACTGTTCGGATGCACTGTATCTCTCTTTAAATAACTTAACTCGTGATTTATCTCTCCTTAACTGCCTTAACTCAAGGTTTATCTTTCCTTTTTTGACTTAAGTCATGATACATCTCTCCTTATCTATTTATCTCATGTATTCTCTCTCCATATTTGTTTATCTCATGTATTAGCTCTCCTTACAGTGGAAGCACGGTGGCATAGTGGATAGCGCTTTCGCCATGGTTCGAAACCCAGCCAAGGCACTATCTGCATGGAGTTTAGATTATTTTCACTTGGGGGTGTGGCCTCTGTTCCGGGGCGGAGTTTAGGGCACCAGTTTAGGGTGCCTACAGGCCTTTGAGTTGTAAATCAAGCCCTGGCCAACAACAGTTCATTTTTCTTTTTTACATTCAACTCATCTTACCTTGCTACTCACTTGTTCTTATTTTTTATGTATCAACTTTTTAAAATCATTTTAAACTGACATCCTAATTTTTTTAATAGTTTTTGCTCAATTGTGTTTTTTTGTTTTTGTTTTTACGGATTTGATTGTAAATTGTAATTGTGGGTTGGAGGCAGAAGAAAGGTCCGTACACACGCCGGACTTTAGGCAACGACGGGTGGATCGCTCAGAAACAGCCGTATCAGTCTGACGACAGAGCGTACACACGCCGGACTGTCGCTGGCACGCCCACCCAGCGGGAGGCAACGACGGACCCGTCGTTGCCTAAAGTCCGGCGTGTGTACGGACCTGTAAGCAGAGAAAAGAGGAAGACGAGGAGTCCATCTACCAACAGTATGCAGGACCACTTCTGTAGCTGTCAATTGAGGCAGCATGAGAAGAAAACCAAGCACACATGCAGAAGTGTAAAGGTAAGGGAGCAGAATTGCATTGCAAGTCACACCACAATGAAATCTATCACTTCAAATAAAGTTATTGCACTTACACTTTAATCTCTGAGGGACTCTGGTGGGGGGATCTCTGTGCTTGAGCCCATAGGTGGGTGCAGCTGGTTGAATTTGCAAATTACTGGAACGTGACCACGGGGAAGAAGTAGTAAAGGATCAGCTCATTAAAAAACAAAAATCAAGATTGACGGCTGTACATTTTATGAAAATGCAATGGGCTCATCACTATTATGGCATGACATCATTGCTACTGACTAACACCGTCATCGATATTCAAATCATTTAGACTGCTAAAGAGGTTGAATCTCATTAACTGTTCCTTTAAGGGGGTTAGCCCAGAGGTGTAACTACAGGGGGCATAGGGGGGCCTAACTCTGTGGGAGGCCCAACTACTTACCTTCCCTTACTCTGATACAGAAGTACATCCTCCGGATAATATGTTGTTGTGGCCAAATTTGTTATGGATGAAGAATCATTGTGGCCATACTTGCTGTACTGTATAACCCCGATCACTGTGAGGGTGACCACTGGGGAAGGGGAAACAGGTGTGAATGCTGGGGATAGGGGGGGCATCAAAGCAGGGCCAGCACTGCCATTGAGGTAAGGGGGCAAGCGCCCCGCCCACTCCAGGCCCCCTGCGCCGCTGTACCACGCAGGTGTTCTCCTGCTGACTGCTTCCTCTGGCACCCACGTTCCGTAGCTGAGCTGCCTTGTAATAACTCCCCTGTCTTGGTGGCTGCTCCGTCTTTAGCCATGCTGCCTGTGTCTTCTGTATGACCATCATATGGTATTTACACATAACATGTGCCAGATGGAGAAGACAGATTGCAATGGAGCAGCCACCAGGACAGGTGAGTTATTACAAGGTAGCTCCACTACGGAACATGCAGGGGCCATGGGGAACAGTCAAAGGGAGAACACCTGGGGCTTCCGGTGGAGTGGAATCACCTGGGGCTGACTTTACTTGGGTGGGGATGGGGGGGTAGCTTACACCAGCCTTGCATCAAAATTGTACTGGGAGACCCCATGCTTTGTAGATACTTTACACCCCTAGGATGACCAGTCACAACTATCTATTTGTTTTAACGAGGGGCAGGAATATTCTTTGCTTCTCATATCAGTCAGGTGAGTGTTTAAAGGAACAACACCAATTAGGAAGGGACAATGAATAGTGGATGGTATGGATCACAAAAAACCCAAAACAAACAATTAATGAAAAACTGTATAAATTTTATTATTAATAGAAAAACCTATAAAATAGTTATTCATAAAAACCACCGAGATAACTATTCCTGATCACTAAACCCGCAGTCACTGCCTCAACTAGCCCCTCAAATCACTAGACCGGTCATCCACTCAGTCAAGCACACCAAACATATACACACATAGAAAAGATAGAAGACCGAGAGCCCAATATAGTGTAATATGTTTAAGTAAGATTGGAGGTATAAATGACTTGTAAGAATTATACTTACAAACCAGGGTTGCCAAGATAGCAACCACTGTAAAGGCAGGTGGGGAGAACAAGCCTGTCCCCACTCAGGAGTAAAACGTCGCTCTCTGCGGCTAGAGAATTTTTAGGGTGGGTCACCCTTCCACCAAGGGTGGACTTCTGAATGCTTGCAGGTGTACAGAGGCGCCGGGAGTATAAAAATGGCTAAAATGTTTAAAATGTTTAGGTTGCGGTGGTGGACCGGCTAACCACAAACTGACAACAAGGCTGTTGATTTTTCAAAAATAAATATACATAATTTATTCGATTGCTCCCAATAAAGTCGCAACGCGTTTCACGGGCAAAGAGACCCGCTTCTTCAGGCAATAAAGACAGGAGCAACAACACAGCGTCTGGTCTGGTTGATGCTTGGCACCTCTGTTCACATGCCAAGCATCAACCAGACCAGACGCTGTGTTGTTGCTCCTGTCTTTATTGCCTGAAGAAGCGGGTCTCTTTGCCCGTGAAACGCGTTGCGACTTTATTGGGAGCAATCGAATAAATTATGTATATTTATTTTTGAAAAATCAACAGCCTTGTTGTCAGTTTGTGGTTAGCCGGTCCACCACCGCAACCTAAACATTTTAAACATTTTAGCCATTTTTATACTCCCGGCGCCTCTGTACACCTGCAAGCATATACACACATAGGTTTAGACAAGGCCTTGTCCGTATCACCCTCCTGAGTCAACTCGTGGGAGCTGTTGTATATAGCACTTTTGTCCAAGAGCTTGTGTGGTTACAAATCCAAGCAATGGGTTGATATAGTTCCACACTGCCCAGTAAGATCAAGCAGAAGGTGCGTGAGCTAAATGCGGTATAAAGCCATGCAAAGCAGTAATGCAGACTTCCCTCAGAGTTCCAGCATACTCATATTCCAAGCAGCAGTGTGGCAGAAGCAGCATCAGCCAAATAAGCAAGCATGCACGCAGAGCATAAGGGCCAATCCTGGCTTGCACAGATATGCACCACCTGTATGTGCAATTGCAATCACAATGTTCCGACTAGGATACTGTGAGCCGGCCATGGGAACACATTGTTGACAACGTCAATGCTGTAATCTTATACTGAATTTGCTCACCCGCAAGCCCTCGCACTGTTGGCGGTGTTCAGCCAGACGTGGATGAGAAGCAGGTCAGGAGGTCCCCAAGTCCGTTTAAGAGATCCGGGGGTCATGCAGTGGGGCTGGAGGCACAGGAGCTCTGGTGCTGCGGGGGTGATCAGGCGGCTTGGCAGACAAGCGGTGACGCCACTGGTAGCCTCTACATGTTTCACGAGCGTCTACTCGTTTCCTCAGGAGGCGTGTTTAAAGGAATACCGAAGTAAAAAAACGGGAGGAAACTGAGGCCATACATAGGTGTTGGCACATTTGCAAGGTGTCATTACTCTCCCGAGAGACTTCCTCTGCTTGTAAATCAGTCCAGTATAGGCCACGACTAGAGTAAGCCAGTGACCTTTGAACCGGATCTAGTTATGCTGCGTGTGGGCAGTCTCTCAGTGCCACTGCTGACTGTACTCCCTTGGTATTCCTTTAAGCATCACATGACTCCAAAACGACCAATCAGTGGCTAGCAGGAAAAAGAAAGACACAACTGCACATCACGGTCCATTACAAATTGTGTGGAAGAAGTCACCAAGATCTACAAAGTGAGTGAAAATGAATCTTACTCTCAGAGCCGCCAAGAGACTAAAAAACAGTGGGTGACTCTATATCTAGTGTGTCCCTCGCCCCTCCCCTTTAGATTGTAAGCTTTTGGCAGGGTACCCACCCCAACCCCTTCCAGTGTATCCTTTTTGATCTTGCGACCTCACCAATGACACCCTTCCCATGTACTATCTCGGACTCGAATTGCTGGGTAAAATCAATGAACCAACAAGTGAAGTATGACTTTTGGATAGACAGATCTTAAAAGAAAAAAAACCAAAAACTTATTTTTATAATTCTGTTAAAAGCAGAGCAAGATCACCCACAAGGTAACCTAAGTAGGTGCTTGGGGCCTAGTGGCTGTCAGGGGCCCAACTGCCATCACTGACCCCTTTTCCATCTCAGATGACCAAAAGGACCATTAGGGGAGTAGGCCAAAGCTACTAGCCTAGGGCCCATTTCATCTTAACCCAGCTTTGGTTAAATGAAATCTACATAACAAGTGTACATCTAAAATTACTACTCTTCATATATCTGCCAGGGTAGTGGTAGGTCTAGAGTGGCACACCTTATCACTATAGGATTGGGTACCAGTACCCCAAAGAGGCCCAAAAAAGATTAGCACCAGTGAATATGCAGTGGGATGCGAAAGTTTGGGCAACCTTGTTAATTTTCATGATTTTCCTGTATAAATCGTTGGTTGTTACGATAAAAAATGTCAGTTGAATATATCATATGGGAGACACACACAGTGATATTTGAGAAGTGAAATGAGGTTTATTGGATTTACAGAAAGTGCACAATAATTGTTTAAACAAAATTAGGCAGATGCAAACATTTGGGCAGCACAAAAAAAGAAATGAAATCAATATTTTGTAGATCCTCCTTTTGCAGAAATTACAGCCTCTAAACGCTTCCTGTAGGTTCCAATGAGAGTCTGGATTCTGGATGAAGGTATTTTGGACCATTCCTCTTAACAAAACATCTCTAGTCCATTCAGGTTTGATGGCTTCCGAGCATGGACAGCTCTCTTTAACTCACGCCACAGATTTTCAATGATTTTCAGGTCTGGGGACTGAGATGGCCATTCCAGAACGTTGTACTTGTTCCTCTGCATGAATGCCTAAGTGGATTTTGACAAGATTCCCAGTCCCTGCACTGGCCACACAGCCCTACAGCATGATGGAACCACCACCATATTTTACTGTTGGTAGCAGGTTTTTTTCTTGGAATGCTGTGTTGTTTTTCCTCCATGCATAACGCCCCTTGTTATGCCCAAATAACTAAATTTTAGTTTCATTAGTCCACAGCACCTTATTCCAAAATGAAGCTGGCTTGTCCAAATGTGCTTTAGCATACCGCAAGCGGCTCTGTTTGTGCTGTGGGAGGAGAAAAGGCTTCCTCTGCATCACTCTCGCATACAGCATCTCCTTGTGTAAAGTGCGCCGAATGGTTGAACAATGCACAGTGACTCCATCTGCAGCAAGATGATGTTGTAGGTCTTTGGTGCTGGTCTGTGGGTTGACTGTTTTCACCATTTGTCACTTCCGTCTGTCCGAGATTTTTCTTGATCTGCCACTCGAGCCTTAACTTGAACTGAGCCTGTGGCCTTCCATTTCCTCAATATGTTCCAAACTGTGGAAACAGACAGCTGAAATCTCTGAGACAGCTTTCTGTATCCTTCCACTAATCCATGGCGGTGAACAATCTTTGTCTTCAGGTCATTTGAGAGTTTTTTTGAGACCCCCATGTTGCTACTCTTCAGAGGATATTAAAAGAGGAGGGAAACTTACAATTGACCCCCTTAAATACTCTTTCGCATAATTGGATTCACCTGTGTATGTAGGTCAGGGGTCACTGAGCTTACCAAGCCAATTTGAGTTCCAATAATTAGTTCTAAAGGTTTCGGAATCAAAAAATGACAAATTTATGCACCTGACTAATTTTTTTAAAACAATTATTGCGCACTTTCTGTAAATTCAATAAACTTAATTTCACTTCTCAAATATCACTGTGTGTGTCTCCTACATGATATATTTAACTGACATTTTTTATGGTAACAACCAACGATTTATACAGGAAAATCATGACGATTAACAAGGTTGGCCAAAATTTCATCAATCATTTTATTAGATAATGCATATATAGATACAGTATATTTTCTGCACTATTTGATGAAGGGGAACCACTGTGGCCCCAAATCACTTGTCAATTATTGTGTTGACTTTGCCATGAAGAATAAAACACTTTACCATTTAGCATTACTAAATAGTGTGCAACCCGACCTCGGACATATCAGCCGGACAGAGCTGTGTCTTATTTCCATGCAGTTCCAGGGTTTGAAAGTGACATCCTCAGAACTTGCTCCTGGTTTCCAAACCGGTTACATTTTTCATCAGTTCCCCTATTTTTACATAGCAAATGCAATTCCAACTCTGTATTAATGCTCACTAGGCCTTTTAAGTTCACATTTATTGAAAAACTTAATTTAAATGCAGAAAGATTATTTATATTCCAATTTAATCAGCGTTTCATTCTGTGATCTGAAGCTCCATGTGGTCCTCTGAGATGAAATAAAGGGGGATAAGCATAAATACTCTGGATTAGCAGAAATGTCTCCGTGGATATATTATTTTAAAATATTGGCATCTACAGTATGTGTCATGGAATTACCATACGTGGATGCTTGGAACGCAGGCGGAAGGCTTACGACCTTGTCTTTAGTGCCCTCCCTACCTCTTAAGTCTCCCGGGATTTAGGTGGTAAATCCTGGAATGGCCAGTAGAGGGATGTTTAACATCACACATTGTGCCACCAACTGTCCTGAGCATATGTATCCAAGACCCCTGACCCTTACCCAACCCAACCTGATCTGGCACCTGACCGTAACCTTCTCTTTCTTTTGTGCTTAGCCTTTACTGAAATCGTTCTGTTACTTTTACCAATTACCATCCACAATAACCCTAATCTTCATCTAGTGCCTAGCCTTAAAGGAGTTCTGTGTAGGTTAAAAAGTAAAACAAGCTGACACTTACCTGGTGCTTCTATCAGCCCCCTGCAGTGGTAATGTCCCGCACCGCCCTCTCCTGATGCGCCGTTCGCCGCCGCCGGTCCCAGTGTAATCATGCGAGTGATTACACTGCGGCTGTGCGGCTGAGCTCTCGCTTCCGTACACGTCATCAGTGCTTACTGCGTAGGCGCAGTACAAGAAAACTTTGTACTGCGCCTGCGCAGTAAGCTCCCGATGATGCAAACGGGAGCGCGCATTTTTCGTCTGTCGTCAGCCAAATAATGCCCGGTGGCGGCGGCGGGGAACGGTGCATCGAGAGAGGACGGCGTGGGACATTACCGCTGCAGGGGGCTGATAGAAGCCCCAGGTAAGTGTCAGCTTGTTTTAATTTTTAACCTACACAGAACCCCTTTAACCCTTTCCTGCCTGACGCCAAACCCCAATCACAACATTTCCTTCATGTCCAGCCTTCATCTCCTCCTCCTCCTCCTCCTCATTTGTTTAGTCAACTCCGACTCTTCGTGATCATATGTACTTTTGCACGCCAGATGTGTCTGTCAATCATGGCTTCTTTCAGCTGTTGGATAGGCATGTTCATAGCATCACATGTGCAGTTTATCCATTTTAGCCTCTGTCATCCTCTTCTTCTTTTGCCCTCAATTTTTCCAAGCATCAAGGATTTATCCAAAGAATCCAGTCTTTTCATTATGTGACCAAAGTATTTGAGCTTCAAAGAGACTCTGTAACAAAAAAAAGTTCCCCTGGGGGGGTCCTTACCTCGGGAGGGGGAAGCCTCAGGGTCCCAATGAGGCTTCCCCCTCCCCTGTAGCTGCAGGCAGTGCAGTGCTGGCTCCCCCGAAGCGTCCCGCAATCCTCCCTCTACAAGCCTGACAAGGCGATATATATTTACCTGCGCAGTAGAGCAGACTGACAGAGATTGGCTATTTCCACCTATCTCTGAGCGGAGAGCTGCGCCTGCGCTGGAGCCGGGAAGGTAAATATTTACATCCCCGCTGTTCGGAGGGCACAGTGAGACCGCCGTGGGACACAGGAGGACAGGGAAGCCTCAATAGGATCCGAAGGCTTCCCCCACCTGAGGCGGGTACCCCCCAGGGGAACTTTTTTTTTGGTTACAGGTTTTCTTTAATCGTAGTATCAACCCTTCAGAATCAGAATCAGAAACTTTATTTCGCCAAGCACGACTGGGTCGTGCCCGGAATTGGGCTTGGCACGTACAGGGTACTGATACACAATATAGTTACAGATACAGGACAGGACATGCAGTAGGAACAGAACATTTACAGAATACAGAACATTATATAACATTTATGCAGAGGAAGACAATGTGGCATAAGTTACAATACAAAAACATCCGAAAGGTATGCTTGAGCTGGAGCGCCGTCTATGTGCAGAGTGCTTCAGTGCGTCATGGTATTGTGGGGTGGGGATGGGCATTCCCATGGAGAGAGTTCAGGAGGTTGACAGCCGAGGGAAAGAAGCTGTTCTTGTGTCTTGAGGTCCTGGTGTAGATGGATCGGAACCGGAGCTTCCGGCTCGAGGGGAGCTGATTAAAGAAGCGGTAGCCTGGGTGCGAGGGGTCGTTTGCGATCTTTAATGCTCTGGAGTTTAGCCTGGAGTGGTAGAGGAGGTCCAGAGTGGGAAGGGATCTCCCGATGATCCTCTCCGCAGATCTGATGACCCTCTGCAGTTTGAGCCTGTCGCTGGCGGAGGAGCTGGCGTACCAGACCAGGATGGACGAGCATTGGACGGATTCGATTGTGGCTGAGTAGAAGTTTGTCAGAAGTTTTTGGACCACACCGAACTTTTTCAGTTGGCGGAGAAAGAAAAGTCTCTGTTGGGCTTTCCTCTGTGTTGAGGCAGTGTTGGCGTTCCACCTCAGGTCATTGGAGATGGTTGTGCCCAGAAGGCGGACGCTGGGGACTCTTTCCACCTCCTTGCCATCGATGCGGATTGAAGGCGGGGTAGAGGTGCGCCTCGTGAAATCAATGATCATCTCCACCGTTTTCGCTGTATTTAGGACCAAATCGTTCTCTCTGCACCAGCGGCATATGTTTTCGACCTGGTGGTGGTACGCCTTCTCATCGTTTTTGGTGATGAGACCTACAATGGTCGTGTCGTCGGCAAATTTGATTACTTTTACTGAGTCTGACGTGGATTTGCAGTTGTTCGTATACAGAGAGAACAGAAACGGCGACAGGACGCAGCCTTGTGGGGCCCTGTGTTTCTGATTCTAGGTTGTGAGGAGATGGTACCTAACCTGACGACCTGGGACCTGTTGGTGAGGAAGTCCGTGATCCACAGGCGTAGGGTGGGGTGGACTCCTAGTGCAGCGAGATTGTCTTGAAGTATTTTAGAGCCACAAAGTTGTGTGAGACCGCACACTAGTGATGTCGGGGAATGGGCGTGCAGCGGATCCACCCCTGTACCCACAGGGTATAGCAAACAGTTTCTCCAAGATGATCCGGCACAGCTCTTTTAATCAGAAAATTATTTTATTGGATCATGAAAGTACAAACATTAAAGCTGCATAGTGGCTACGGTCCACCGTTTCAGACCATCACAGTCCTTGTTCTGGCTGTGTGGCGTGAACAAGGAGCTGTGCCGGATAATCTTGGAGAAATTGAAGTATTTTAGGGCTGATGGTATTGAATGCTGAGCTGAAGTCCAGTAGGAGGATCCTGGCGTAGGAGTCTGGTCTGTCCAGGTGATCATAGACGAGCTCCAAGCAGATGTTGATGGCGTCATTGGTGGACCTGTTCGATCTGTACGCGAACTGGTGCGGATCCAGCAGTCCCTCTGTGGAGTGCTTAAGGAGGGGTAGCACCATACTTTCAAAAGCTTTCATGATCACGGATGTAAGTGCCACAGGCCTGAAGTTGTTGAGGTCGAGGATTCCCTCCTTTTTGGGGACTGGGATAATGACAGACCTCTTGAAGCACGTGGGTACTTTGACTTCCTGGAGGGACCTCGTAAAGATGGAAGAGAGGGTGGAAGCGAGCTGACGAGCGCAGGTTTTCAGGCAGGCTGGTTACACTCTGTCCGGACCAGAGGCTTTCCTAGCATTTAGCCTTAGCAAGTGTTTCAGTACATCCACCTCCCTCACTGACGGTGGGGGTGAGTGCGGGCCCAGGGCATCAATGTCAGAGGATTGTGCAGGTGGCTGTGGGAGTCCTACAGGTGCTGGCTGGTTCTCGAATCTGCAGTAGAAGTCGCTGAGACTCTCTGCCAGCTCAGTGCTGGGTGTAGCATGCTGAGGGGGAGGCTTGTAGTCGGTGGCAGCCTTCAGCCCTTTCCACACGGCTCGTGAGTCATTTGAGGAGAGGTTCTGTTCCATCTTTTCCACGTAGCACTTTTTTGCGGACCTCAGCTCTCTGTTTAGGTCGTTTCTTGCCTTCCTGTATTCATCGTGGTTACCGGACTTATGTGCGGCTTCCTTGCTGCGCCGTAGTTGTCGTAGTCTTTTTGAGAACCACAGTAAGCTGTGGCAGTAGGGAAGGAAAATTAACACTAAGCTGGGTTGACAAAAAAGAAAAGGGCAGAAGTGATGTCACTTTTGGCATCACAGAGAAACAGTAAAGATGGAATCCAGCAGAAATATAGTTTTCTTTTTTCATACTACAGTTCTCCTAAATCTGACAGTGATTACTAAAAACAACAGGACAGGAAAGCTTTTAAGGGCCGGTTCACATTACAAACGCGGATGGCCACGCATGTGGAACGCAACGCGTACGAACGCACGCCATCCGCGTTTGTATGCGTTGCGGGGCTGATCCCATCACTGAAAAGTGAATGGGACAGCCGCGCGTTTTTGCTAAATCTGCATGCAGCATGCATTCCCGGACCGCACAGGTCCGGAACGCATGCAGTGTGAACATCAGACAGTGCACTCTATGCAATGTCTGATGTCGTGCGTGTCGGGCCACCCGCACGCATTCCCAAAACGCGGCTGGAAACGCGTGTAGTGTGAACGGGCCCTAATAAGTAATTTCTTCTTGGATGATTTTTTTTCCCCAGTTAATATACAGTTAATACAGTTAATATAGAGTGTCATCCCATCCCATCATTTAAGTTTGTTTTGTTCTCCTTCCCTTCACTTAGTTCCTGCGTTGCATGGGTATACACATACTATATATACAGGTATATATATATATATATATATATATATATATATATATGTATACCCATGCAACGCAGGAACTAAGTGTGCATGCGGATATATGCAGGCGATTATAGGTGATGTCTTATGACTTTCCTCCCTACATACAGGTACATTGAATGCAATTTTTTTTAGCCATTATGTGATGATTATTATATTTTATTGTTTACTATTTATTGTTTTATATTATTTTAAAGATATTCTGCCCACAGAGTGTATGTATTGAGCGTTACACATTTGTCGATTTTAGGCACTCTTATTGGCCAGAGGAAGCGGGCTTAGACCCGTGAAATGCGTTGCCTGTGCAAAAATAAAGTTCTCTTTTTTCCCTATGAGAATGTCCTTATTGAGGTAAGCCACCTCATTTATCGTTTTTAATGTTGTTTTTAACGCCGTTTTATAAACCCTTGGGCGTTCCTTTACCCTCATTGACCTCACGTACAAATACTTTCTCCCAGACTTACCACCTTTACTTCCATGTTCTGTACAACCCCCAGAAAACACCGGAACCACCGGAAATGACACATAGCACATGATCCCAGTTAGCCAATCTGAAACCTTACGCACCTTCCATGGAAACTAGTCTCTTCACAGTTGCATCTAAAGGTCTCAGATTGGCCGGTTGTCATCACATGATCATGTGCTGCTTCCTCTTCCTGTTTCACCTCATGAGATTTTACCGAAAGGAGATATCACAGAACAAATTGATCATCTTTATCACCTAACATGATTCAATTGACAATAAAAAAGAATAGCTAAAAAAAGAAAAAAGCAGCTTGGTGCCAGCTATATTTAAGCTAAACCGAATCCTATCTGTATACATTCTAAGGATTTCTGTCTCCATATTGTGCGATCTGCTACAGCTCTCTCCCCAGCTGCGCTCAGACCTGCTGCTAATGTTATATATATATGAGATATGTCAGTGATTTTAGCTCTGCTGGAAACGGCCTCATCAAATGAGCACAACATACCCGCAGCCCCGCGGCCCTGCGGATGATGAATTAAATAATTTAACCCATAAACTCGCATTTACCTCTGGGACTTCCGTAATAGCCTTCAAATATTGCGCTTGTTTTTCTTCCGGAGATTAGAACGTTGTCTGCAAAAAAAAGAGATGGGCTGTTTAAACACATGGGCGTCGGAAATTTCGGGCCAATGTATTAAATGAACAAATAGACTCGGAAGGCCCGCGCCGTACAGTCAGTGAGCGGGTTAGCCGAATCCACCAGAGACCAGGCTGACACGTTTAGTGGATTCGAGGATAAGTCACACTGGGGAGCTGTGCAATCTAATAACACTGACATGTTAAATTAAAGGTCACCTCCATGTTGGAACACTGTAACCTAGTGACAGCAACATGGTTAATTGGCCAAAACTAGCACAGGAAACAGTTTAAATTGGTGCTTTACTCTA
This sequence comes from Hyperolius riggenbachi, assembly GCF_040937935.1. Classification (NCBI taxonomy): domain Eukaryota; kingdom Metazoa; phylum Chordata; class Amphibia; order Anura; family Hyperoliidae; genus Hyperolius; species Hyperolius riggenbachi. The sequence goes on along the minus strand of NC_090657.1, from coordinate 11,910,571 downwards.
GCCAGACTCCTCAGTTAGACGTAAACCACTTGAACATAAGGCAGTTATAAAGGCAACTGGCTATTGGCAGTCATTTTAGTCTTGTATTTTTATTTTCTGCGTTTGTTTTCCTTTAAAGCAGGCATGTCCAACGTATGGCCTGGGGGCGAAATGCGGCCCATCGAGCTATTTCTGGTGGCCCCCAAATCTCTCTACAGTTGTTAATTCCATGTGGCCCGAAGGCCGTAGCTGCAGTTCAGTAGCAGAAGCAGCCACTGATTAGCAGTAACAGCCACTGATTAGCAGGTTCCACTATGCCAGCAACAGTAACAGCTACTGATTAGCAGCTGCCACTGAGCCAGCAACAGTAACAGCCACTGATTAGCAGCTGCCACTATACCAGCAGCAGTAACAGCCACTGATTAGCAACTGCCACTGTGCCAGCAGCAGTAACAGCCACTGATTAGCAGCTGCCACTGTTCCAGCAGCAGTAACAGCCACTGATTAACAGCCATCACTATGCCAGCAGCAGTAACGGCCACTGAATAGCAGCAGCCATTGTGCCAGCAGCAATAGCCACTGATTAGCAGCTGCCACTGCGCCAGCAGCAGTAACAGCCACTGATTAGCAGCTGCCACTGTGCCAGCAGCAGTAACAGCCACTGATTAGCTGCTGTCATTGTGCCAGCAGCAGTAACAGCTACATCTGGCTCACATACAAATCAGTAGGGGTTGATTCGCTAAGCTACACTGCTTTCCACAGTAGTGCACGCTACTGCTGTAGCATGCATCACTAACTTACTTGCGCTCCCCCCAAAACGAACAGCTGCTCCAATTGTCCCACCCTGCATCCTGTCAGGTCCAGTGACTTTGTAGGATGAAAGCCCTTTGATTGGCCCAATAGGCTGCCCATCACTTGACCAAAGTGCGGGGATCTCGTCCTACAAAGTGAATTAACCCCCAAGTCAGCTGGCTCATTGTACAAGCTGTTAGGGCTCAGCCACACTATAAGCACTTTTCTGAGCACTTATGATTAGAGATGGCCCAGCCTTGAAGAACTCATGGAGAAGCACATGATCAGTTTGATCAGTTGATAGATTTGTAAGCCTCTGATTTGCTGTGATGGCTTCCTGGTTTAACACATGATCATGACCAGCAAATCAGAACCTTACAAATCTATCATCTGATCAAACTGATCATGTGCTTCTCCATGAGTTCTCCAAGGCTGGGCCATCCCTACTTGTGTTTGATTAACGCTTTGCTGCTTCACAACATAGCTTTACCATAAGATGTCAGACTTTTTACAGTATTCTAATGGTGGCCACTAATGATCCAATCTTTTTCATCCAATCTTACCAAATCTATGTAGTATAAGGGTAAATTAAGTGAATATACTGAATGGATACTTCATGCAGTTCCCTTATATTACATAGAAAAGGTAAGATTGGATGAAAAAGATTGGATCATTAGTGGCCACCTTAAGTGTGGCGACATTTTGACATTTGTAGAATAATTGGGTGGAGATTCTCTTAAAAAATGCGAATTTAGAAGAAATCCCCATATGAGTAGTCCACCACACTCGAATGTTCACATATATGTTGGTAAGAGGATAAGGATCATGAGAAATTACAAAATATTTGTACAGTACGGTAAGTGTCAAACTTTTATTATGTCAAAAAAATGCAAAAAAAAATAAATAACCTGGTCAAAAGATTTTGTATCAAAACATTTCCAAGACATAAGATAAATCCTTTTAGAGGGAATTACATAATCTTGACAATTTTGTACAAGACCTGTACTGTACAATTCGTACACCGAGATGTACTCCACATTTGCTGTCTTCCGTTCCGGTCCAGGCCTACGGGATGGTACTGATATGCATTTGTTTCATCCAAATGCTTTATATTCCATTGAAGGCTCAATAGTATCTTTTGCACTTTGTGTTCTCTCAGTTACAGTATTTCCTTCAGAAATTATCTTTGTTTTGCAAAGGCCTAATGACGGGTCGAAACTGCCTCGAAACGGACTAGTGTTGTTGCCTAAAATTAGGCGGAACCACAAAGTTGTTTAGTTGAACCTCCCATAATTGGGTGGGTTCTGCTCCGCCATTCACAGCCCCTTCTTCCTTTTTAATGAGACACTGAGAGCTGTAAAAATAGCTATGATTAAGGGCTTGGGCCCGAAACATGTCAGCTAATAGGTCTTGGCTGTATATGTCCTAAATAAAGTTCGTATGTGAAGACATCGTTGCGGATCCTTTCCTCTTTCTGTGCCTAAAATTATCATGCTAACAAAGTGTACAATGCAAGACTTGTGCAAAATTGTCAAGATTATGTGATTCCCTTTAAAAGAATTATGCATCGAACTTCTCTCCAGTCCTTACTAAGATCCTGAAAGAGCTACAAAACTGGGAATCTCTCCCAATTTCTTTAATGGGCAGAGTTCAATTAATAAAAATGATGAGTTTTGCTAGATTACTCCACCCTATCCAAACTTTACCTATTCTTATCAAACATAAAGATATTCAACAGCTAGAAAGTGCATTTATAAGGTTCATATGGGCTTCTAGGAAACCCAGGATTGCTCTTATCAAATTAAAAGCCCCCGTCAATCAGTTAGGCCTTAACCTTCCAGATATTTGCTTATATAATTGAGCAGCAATCTTCAGACATGTTAGAGATTGGTTGGGGAACACCTAATTTGTAACAATAACTGACCTGGGCAAATCCCTGATAGCTCCCTACTCCTTCCAGGGTATTTTTCACACCAAACTTAGTCTACTTCCAAGCTATATCAAACAACACATAGTTATAAGAGTTATATGCTGGAGAGAGTTAAAGGAAATACTATCGATTCACATCTTTTTTTCAATTGACACAGGAATTGTTTGGGAAGTGCTGCTAAGTACTGGTGTATACATTTTAGTAGCAACCTCTTTGTTTACTGTTAACAAAATACTTTCAAAGTTTACTGACGCCAAAACTGACGGCTGACTGAGCCATGAGGAGAGGGGAAATTCCTCTCACACTTGATCAGGTAACTCTATGTGTAGCTCTGTGTGTGACAGAGAGAGAGAGAGCTCCCAACAGCTGCAGCTCCTGTGTCCTGTGTTTCTGACTGACGTGTCTGAAGAGAGCAGAGGAAATGTAACTAATTGTCACAGCTTTTCATACTGTTTTTGCTATCAGAGTTTATGTGTGATATTTGCTTTCTGTAGTCTGCTATGCAACTCTGGCTGTGCATTGAAGCAGACACCCCTTCTGCAATTGATTTGTCCCAATATAGCTAAATCCTACCCTCAATAAATTACAGCTTTTCTCCTTTTAAGATGCTGCGCTCACATGTGCTTGTAATCTTCTTAAAGTTGTATCACTCAAACATGAAAGAAATAATAAAGACCATAGCGTGATACTGTCTTATAATCGTGCCGCTTCCCTTAACACCAAGTGCTGTTAGAAAAACTTTACTCGTGCGTCCACCACAATCACCAGGTTACACAGGTCCTCACCATGTGCCGTCGCTGCCAGTCACAGACAGCAATACTAACACCTCCAAGTTCTGAAACATGCACACTCTCCCCAGTGCTTCTAGATGGCCCTCAAGGAATCATTCGGGTTTCAATACCACCTCTATGCAGACGATACACAACTGTACCTCTCTGCCCCAGACCTTAACTCCCTCCTTAAACGTGCTCCTGACTGCTTGTCTGCTATATCCTCCTTCATGTCCTCTCGCTTCCTAAAACTTAATATGAGTAAAACAGAACTAATAGTTTTTCCACCGTCTCTGTCCACCTCCCTCCCTGCCTGAAGTAACAATAAATGTTAATAACACTCCCATAACTTCAGTTCTCAAAGCTCGGTGCTTGGGGGTGATATTCGACTCATCTCTCTCTTTTATTCCTCATGTTCACTCCATAACCAGCTCCTGCCATCTCCAACTCAAAAACATATCTCGCATCCGTCCCTTTCTCACTGAAGACACAACTAAAATGTTAATACATGCTCTCTTAATTTCCCGTCTGGACTACTGCAACATACTACATTGTGGACTACCGTCTAACAAACTGGCCCCGCTCCAGTCGGTACTGAACTCAGCTGCTCGTCTTATTCATCTTTCTTCTCGATCTTCCTCTGCCGACCCTCTTTGTCAAGCTCTTCACTGGTTGCAAATTAACCAGAGGATTCAGTTCAAACTCCTAACCCTAACCTACAAAGCTCTCCACAATCTCTCTCCCCGGTACATATCCTCACTAATCTCCAGATACAAACCCAATCGCAATCTCAGATCGGCACATGATCTTCTGTTGTCCTCTAGAATCAACTCCTCACATTCACGTTTACAAGACTTCGCACGTGCTTCACCCCTCCTCTGGAATGCCCTCCCACAACACATCCGTCACTCGCCAACCTTTGTTACCTTTAAACGCTCTCTAAAAACACACTTGTTCCGACAAGCGTATGCGCTACCTTAGGCCACTTCCCTTTGTACAAAGACCAAATTGCACTCCTACTAGGTATCCTAAAACACAAAGCCTCTATATATTTGCTGCATACTACCCCTCCTCCTGTTCACCCCCCCCCCCCCCCCATTCCCTTAAGATTGTAAGCCCGCAAGGGCAGGGCTCTCTCCCCCTTTTGTGTCTTGGTAACCATTATACATTTTATTCATCATGTTAATTTTATCACTGTCATTACCAATTCTATAATTTGTATTTTGTATCATTCTTTGTATTTTGTCACTAATTATGTATCTTGTATATTGGTGTTTACCATTGTCTGTATTATTATGTACCCCATGTTTGTTTCTTACTTTGTACAGCGCCACGGAATATGTTGGCGCTTTATAAATCAATAATAATAATAATAATCTTGCCCTGTATTGCTTCCCCTCGTACAATTCCTGTCTGGCGTGTGTGGTAGGGCAGAGGAGCTGTTCCTCTGCACTCCACAGCTCCACCTGCCGACAGGAATTTCCCTCTACAGGTTCATAGCACCATTGCTGGGTTCTCTCAGATTATACGCTTGTGGAGGATTTCCGCAGTGTCAGCGCGCATCCTGTGCGCTGACCACGGGAATAATTCCACAATCGTTACAGTTTACCTCACATATTCCCAAATGGGCAGACCTTTTAGCCATTACTAAAGAGGAATTTGCGGAAATCATACAGGGTAGTTGGATAGCAGTACAAAAATCGATATGGAGTGAAGACTGGAGAGAGATGTTCTTAAAAATCATGCACAGGGCATATATCCCAATAAAAGGCCCTTATAAACATGATATAGAATCCACTGATTTACCACAAGCAGACTGGACAAAATACACCTCAACTCTCCAAATTTGAACACTTTTACTGGCTACTCAAAAAGCAGTGATGAAACATTGGATTAAGCCTGAACCCCCACTAGCGTCATTAATAAGGGAACTTGTAGACTATCTTCTTCAGATGGAAAAGTTAAATCTGGAAAAAGATAATAAGGCTCGAGTCAAGAATTTTTTTAAAACATAGAGGAGATATGTAGAGATGTTTTTTTTCTTCTAGTCAAACTTTCAATCCCATGAAATCATTTGAAAATACTACTAGGCATCTCCTTAACAAAATTGGGGGTAATCTGGGTGTCTTGGAAATCTGATATCTATGGGGTTTATCTGGTAGATATGGTATAGCATGGGGGGGAGGGGTGTTACTTAATTGAAGTAGAAGGGTGAGATTGTTTGTTAGATGGTTAATAATTACTTAAATATTCTTTCAATTAGGCTGTATGACACTTACAGTGGGATGCGAAAGTTTAGGCAACCTGTTAATCATCATGATTTTCCTATATAAATCTTTGGTTGTTAATGATAAAAAATGTCAGTTAAATACATCATATAGGAGACACAGACAGTGATATTTGAGAAGTGAAATTAAGTTTATTGGATTTACAGAAAGTGCGCAATAATTGTTTAAACAATATTAGGCAGGTGCATAAATTTGGGCACCACAAAAAAGAAATGAAATCAATATTTAGTAGATCCTCCTTTTGCTGAAATTACAGCCTCTAAACGCTTCCTGTGGGTTCCAATGAGAGTCTGGATTCTGGCTGAAGGTATTTTGGACCATTCCTCTTTACAAAACCTCTCTAGTTCATTCATGCTTGATGGCTTCTGAGCATGGACCGCTCTCTTTAACTCACACCACAGATTTTCAATTATATTCAGGTTTGGGGACTGAGATGGCCATTCCAGAACGTTGTACTTGTTCCTCTGCATGAATGCCTTAGTGGATTTTGAGCAGTGTTTAGGGTCGTTGTCTTGTTGAAAGATGCAACCCCGGCGCAGCTTCAGCTTTGTCACTGATTCCTGGACATTGGTCTCCAGAATCTACCAATACTGAGTGGAATCCATGCACCCCTCAACTTTGACACGATTCCCAGTCCCTGCACTGGTCACACAGCCCCACAGCATGATGGAACACCACCATATTTTACTGTAGGTAGCGGGTGTTTTTCTTGGAATGCTGTGTACTTTTTCACAGGGGGCACTGGAACCAACGCGAGGGACGCCAGGGAGAGGAAGTAGAAAGAGGTTGCAGGATCCCAGAAGGTGAATTACTGCGCTATGCCCGCTTTCCCCCACTGCTGCGCCTATACCTAGATAACCTACAGTATACTGGAGGCAACTATACTGGCTACCTATACTGTAGGCACCTACCTAGCTAACCTATACTGGGGGCAACTTTACTGGCTACCTATACTGCGAGCAACTATACTGGCTACCTATACTGGGGGCAACTATACTGGCTACCTATACTGGAGGCACCTACCTGCCTAACCTATACTGGGGCTAACTATACTGGCTACCTATACTGGGGGCAACTATACTTGCTACCTATACTGGAGGCCATATTCTGTATACAGGGAAAAAGAAATGATGATGATATCCTCTCAGGTGTGCCACAACACCTACATAGACTTTATACTAGTAAAAAGGATATATGTAGCAAAAGACTGAAGAAACTTGAAGAGTTTATATGCAAAAATACAAAAGATTTTTATTGAAGACAACACTTGTGCAAAAATATGTATAAAAAGTATCCATCAGGGAACATTTTCCATAGCAGAGAATGGCAAAAATGCATCAGTTGTTAACATCAAGATTAGTGCAGTTGTGCAAATTGAGGCGACAACGTCGACTTGTTTCGGGATAGACCCTTCATCAGGCCTCCAAAAATAGAGACAAATCTGTATAGTTAACACATGTTCTTAATAAATATCTGGACAACATCAAGCCAGGATTAACCACTCATCCAATTTTCAGACACAGGAACCGCACAAGGCAGGAGCTGGAGAGGAATGGCCATTGGCCACTGCACTAATCTTGATGTTAACAACTGATGCATTTTTGCCATTCTCTGCTATGGAAAATGTTCCCTGATGGATACTTTTTATACATATTTTTGCACAAGTGTTGTCTTCAATAAAAATCCTTTGTATTTTTGCATATAAACTCTTCAAGTTTCTTCAGTCTTTTGCTACATATATCCTTTTTACTAGTATAATACCTATACTGGAGGCACCTACCTGCCTAACCTATACTGGGGGCAACTATACTGGCTACCTATACTGTAGGCAACTATACTAGCGAACCTAAACTGTAAGCAACTATACTGGCTACCTCTACTGTAGACACCTACCTAGCTAACCTATACTTGGGGCAACTATACTGGCTACCTGTATTGGAGACACCTACATAGCTAACCTTTACTGGAGGCAACTATACTGGCTACCTATACTGGAGACACCTACCTACCTAACCTATACTAACCTATACTGGGGGCAACTATACTGGCTACCTATACTGGAGGCAACTATACTAGCTAACCTTAACTGGGGGCAACTATACTGGCTACCTCTACTGTAGACACCTACCTAGCTAACCTATACTTGGGGCAACTATACTGGCTACCTGTATTGGAGACACCTACCTAGCTAACCTATACTGGAGGCAACTATACTGGCTACCTATACTGGAGGCACCTACATAGCTAACCTATACTGGAGGCAAGTATACTGGCTACCTATACTGGAGGCACCTACCTAGCTAACCTATACTGGAGGCAACTATACTGGCTACCTAGACTGGAGGCACCTACCTAGCTAACCTATACTGGGGGCCACTATACTGACTACCTATACTGGGAGCAACTATACTGGCTTCCTATACTGGGGGCAACTATACTGGCTACCTATACTAGAGGCAACTATACTAGCTAACCTAAACTGGGGGCAACTATACTGGCTACCTCTACTGGAGACACCTACCTAGCTAGCCTATACTTGGGGCAACTATACTGGCTACCTATACTGAAGGCACCTACCAACCTAACCTATACTGGAGGCAACTATACTGGCTACCTATACTGGGGGCAACTATACTGGCTACCTATACTGGAGGCACCTACCTACCTAACCTATACTGGGGGCAACTATACTGGCTACCAATACTGGAGGCAACTATACTAGCTAACCTAAACTGGGGGCAACTATACTGGCTACCTATACTGAAGGCACCTACCAACCTAACCTATACTGGAGGCAACTATACTGGCTACCTCTACTGTAGACACCTACCTAGCTAATCTATACTGGAGGCAACTATACTGGCTACCTGTATTGGAGACACCTACCTAGCTAACCTATACTGGAGGCAGTAGCGTTCCTACCTAAGGGCGCAGGGGGGCGGGGCGCACCGGGTACCAGTCAGCCAGGGGGGTGTCGCCACGACCCCCCTACACCTGACTAAGGAGGGGAAGAGCAGCGCTAGGAGGAGGGGTGACAGCAGGGATAGCAGCGGGGAGGGGGAAATATCCCCCCCTCCCTCACCTGGGTCCCCTCCTTCTGCCTATCTTCTCCCCCCAAAAATGCGGGCAGCGGGCCGGTGGCAGTGAGCAGGCGAGCGCGGAGTATATACTCACGTTACTTCCGCGTATCAGCCTGGAACGCTGCGTCACCGTCACGTGCCTCTTCTGCGCCTCCAATCATTGGAGGCGCAGTAGAGGCACGTGACGGCGACGCAGCGTTCCAGGCTGATACGCGGAAGTAACGTGAGTATACTCCGCGCTCGCCTGCTCGCTGCCCACTGCCCACTGCCACCGGCCCGCTGCCCGCATTTTTGGGGGGAGAAGAGAGGCAGAAGGAGGGGACCCAGGTGAGGGAGGGGGGGATATTTCCCCCTCCCCGCCGCTATCCCTGCTGTCACCCCTCCTTCTAGCTACACGGGGGGGGGGGAGGAGCACTATACTACCTAAACTGGGGGCCACTATACTAGCCGGGGGCCACTATACTGGGGGCAGCTAAACGGGGGGGGCACTATACTAGCTACACTGGGGGCATCTATGGGGGCCACTATATTACCTATACTGGGGGGGGGGGCACCATACCAGCTACAATGGAGGCAACTATACTATCTAAACTGTGGACCACTATACTAGCTATACTGGGGCAACTATGGGGGCCACTATACTAGCTATACTGGAGGGCAGCTGTACGGGGGCCACTATACAAACTACACTGGGGGCAGCAACACTACCTACATTGGGGGCAGCAGCTGTGCTGCCTATCCTGGGGGCAACTATACTAGCTATATTGGGGCAACTATACTACCTTCACTGGGGGCAACTAGCTACCTATACTGGGGGCAACTGCTAGCTACCTATACTGGGGGCAGTGGCGGCACGGGGGGGGGGGTGCTTTGGGTGCTGAAGCACCCCTTAAAATTCTCCAAGCACCCCCCAGCGTGAACTGACTTTCGGCATCTAATAGACGCCGTATCAGTTCACCGCAGCGGCAGAGCAGGGCTATAGTAAAATGTCCGAAGCCCTGCTCTGGAGACTTTGGGAGTTGCTGGCTGCAGAGGATCGTGGGAGCTGCGCACTGGACGGAGGCCGAAACAGGAGCTCTGCTGCAGGCGAGTAAATGTTTTTTTTTTTTTCTTTTTAATTTATATTAGCAGCCAGGGGTAGCATTTATGTTCTGGCCAGGTCTGCTACACGATTGAAGTGTTTTCTGGACAGGTCTGCCACACGATTGCATGTATTTTCTGGGCAAATCTGCCGACGTGATTGAACGTATTCTCTGGGCAAATCTGCCGACATGATTGCATGTATTTTCTGGGCAAATCTGCCGACATGATTGAACGTATTCTCTGGGCAAATCTGCAGACATGATTGAACGTATTCTCTGGGCAAATCTGCCGACATGATTGAACGTATTCTCTGGGCAAATCTGCAGACATGATTGAACGTATTCTCTGGGCAAATCTGCCGACATGATTGAACGTATTCTCTGGGCAAATCTGCCGACATGATTGAACGTATTCTCTGGGCAAATCTGCCGACATGATTGAACGTATTCCCTGGGCAAATCTGCCGACATGATTGAACGTATTCTCTGGGCAAATCTGCCGACATGATTGAACGTATTCTCTGGGCAAATCTGCCGACATGATTGAACGTATTCTCTGGGCAAATCTGCCGACATGATTGAACGTATTCTCTGGGCAAATCTGCCAACATGATTGAACGTATTCTCTGGGCAAATCTGCCGACATGATTGCATGTATTTTCTGGGCAAATCTGCCGACATGATTGCATGTATTTTCTGGGCAAATCTGCCGACATGATTGCATGTATTTTCTGGGCAAATCTGCCGACATGATTGAACGTATTCTCTGGGCAAATCTGCAGACATGATTGA